>NC_042957.1:73046204-73266204 GCF_901001165.1 Salmo trutta | reverse complement strand
TCTCTCTATGTGGGTGTGACAGCACCCGCTGGTGACCCCTCTCCTCCCTCAACACCCAGGAGATCATAAGCTGGAGGTTCATAGGTCAAAGATCATGGGCTGCGGTTGACCCCGGTGGGGCTCAGTGGAAGGCTAACAGGAACAGGAACAGGGAGGGATGAGACCAGTGTGTATTTATGGATACAGGTCCAGCACAAGGATCCATAGGGAAAGAGCTCAGCCAGCCAGAGAGAACAAGTTTGAGTCACAAACATACACACACACACACACACCACACCAAAGCATGTGTGAGCGTGCATGCACGAATGCCCCCCCCCCTTCATAATTCATGACACCTACCACAGGGGCTTCACTCAAAGCTGAGAAAATACTCATGTAAAAGCAAAATATATGTGATCCGGAAAATGCTGAATTTATCTGAAATTCCACCCGAAAACAAATACAGAAATTAGAGTGCATGATTAAAATGCTTCATTTAAATATTGAAAGTAACTGTCAAACCCAATAGCTTGATGAGAAGAACACTTTGAATCCCAGCCCAGAATGTCTGGTCATTTTAAACAGGAAAAATAGACTACAGGGGTCATAAAGAATGACAAGGGTTTCTGATTGGACAAATCCAGGTAGTCCCTCCCTGTTTCAGTTGGTTTCTATTCGGTTTGGTGTCTAATGAACATGACCCAGGGTTCTTCCTCAGCCTCGTCCACCTGTCAACGGTAACGCCGGCAACATAGATGCCTCCAGAATTCTCAAAGTATCCATGACAACCACCTGCGTTTGTCTGTCTGTCTGCCTGCCTGCCTGCCTGCCTGCCTGCCTGCCTGTCTGTCTGTCTGTCTGCCTGTCTGTCTGTCTGTCTGTCTGTCTGTCTGCCTGTCTGTCACCTGCCAAGGCCAAGACATTGACCATGTCTGTTAGACAAACAGCTAAATAAATACTAGAATGGCCTTTTATTTCTTTATGCAGCCAGTCAGAATCTCCTTGAGACGAAGAATGTATTTGATACCTGCAGACACACACACACACACACACACACACACACACACACACACACACACACACACACACACTGCTGCTGCTGCTGCTGCTGCTGCTGCTGCTGCTGATGATGATGATGATGATGATGATAGGCCGGGTAGGAATCCTAATCCAATAGGGTAGATTTTACTTCATGGCGTGTTACATTTCATGGGCCTCATCTTCCATCGATTGTCCAAGTGAACGTCACGCTGAGTAAAGCCAGAGCAGTGCTGTGTGCTGAACAGACACAACAGGAAATGAACTCCTCATCCTGAAAGTGAAGTCATACTGGGTGGATGCATCAGGGGAAACAACATACAGACACTCTGCATTCCTGTCTTGACTGGTAGGGACAGTTAGAAGAACACCACAAGACCAAGAGAGAGAACGAATTAAAGAGAGACAGAGAGAGAGAGAGAGAGAGAGAGAGAGAGAGAGAACAAGTTAAAGAGCGAGAGAGAGACCAAGGTATCCCTTAACTACGGCCTTCCTCCTATAATACTATTGCTATGCTCTTCCCCAGACATTGACATGGCAGGCTATTCAGGGCCGTAGCAGAAACACAGACCAAGCCGCAGGTCAAACACTCTGCTTCACATCAGACAACCACATGAGGGAGTAGTCTGTTCCTGTTGTGACATCAGCGTCATGTCACACTCACTTCCCTTCTCACTATAAACACCTGGGCCCTACTGAAAAGTGGTGCACTACAAATGAAATACTCTGCCATTTGGGAAACACCCTAAGAGAGAGGGGTTGGGACAACCCTTCCACTTTAACTAATTGCTGAGGGGAACTGTGTCGGGATACTGGGGAAATATTGCCTGTGATTGCTGTTGTTAGGCTGTCACTGATCAGGCCACTGGTATATAACGAACATTAAAGATTCCCCCTGCTGCCACAGTAGGGGAAGCAGCAGAGCTGTGTCTGCATGTGTGTGTGTGTGTGTGTGTGTAAGCGTGCATATCTGTCTGTCCCTGGAAACCAGTGTGAAGAAACAGTTTTACTGTCCTCCTGACACAAAGCTCCCTAGAAAAGTCTTTCCTGTATCATGTCAGCCATATTGGGTATGAGTACCCAGCTCCAACTGTTGTCTTGTCCCTTCTAGTGTTGCATGGTACACCCACACTTTACTACATTTTCCATACTAGAACATGACAAACGGTTCAGTATAATAATTATTGTAACTTTAGGAACTACTGTCAAATGTGTCTCACGAATCAAATCTGTCTATCAGCGCAGCCGATGTCCCCTTTATAGCGCAAAAACACTGTGCCTTCTCCACTCAGCCTGTACTGGGAGTCTGGACTGCATCATGTTAGATCTCCACTCAGCCTGTACTGGGAGTCTGGACTGCATCATGTTAGATCTCCACTCAGCCTGTACTGGGAGTCTGGGCTGCATCATGTTAGATCTCCACTCAGCCTGTACTGGGAGTCTGGACTGCATCATGTTAGATCTCCACTCAGCCTGTACTGGGAGTCTGGGCTGCATCATGTTAGATCTCCACTCAGCCTGTACTGGGAGTCTGGGCTGCATCATGTTAGATCTCCACTCAGCCTGTACTGGGAGTCTGGGCTGCATCATGTTAGATCTCCACTCAGCCTGTACTGGGAGTCTGGACTACATCATGATAGATCTCCACTTAGCCTGTACTGGGAGTCTGGACTGCATCATGTTAGATCTCCACTCAGCCTGTACTGGGAGTCTGGGCTGCATCATGTTAGATCTCCACTCAGCCTGTACTGGGAGTCTGGACTGCATCATGTTAGATCTCCACTCAGCCTGTACTGGGAGTCTGGGCTGCATCATGTTAGATCTCCACTCAGCCTGTACTGGGAGTCTGGGCTGCATCATGTTAGATCTCCACTCAGCCTGTACTGGGAGTCTGGGCTGCATCATGTTAGATCTCCACTCAGCCTGTACTGGGAGTCTGGACTGCATCATGTCAGATCTCCACTCAGCCTGTACTGGGAGTCTGGACTGCATCATGTTAGATCTCCACTCAGCCTGTACTGGGAGTCTGGACTGCATCATGTTAGATCTCCACTCAGCCTGTACTGGGAATCTGGGCTGCATCATGTTAGATCTCCACTCAGCCTGTACTGGGAGTCTGGGCTGCATCATGTTAGATCTCCACTCAGCCTGTACTGGGAGTCTGGGCTGCATCATGTTAGATCTCCACTCAGCCTGTACTGGGAGTCTGGGCTGCATCATGTTAGATCTCCACTCAGCCTGTACTGGGAGTCTGGGCTGCGTCATGTTAGATCTCCACTCAGCCTGTACTGGGAGTCTGGACTGCATCATGTTAGATCTCCACTCAGCCTGTACTGGGAGTCTGGGCTGCGTCATGTTAGATCTCCACTCAGCCTGTACTGGGAGTCTGGGCTGCGTCATGTTAGATCTCCACTCAGCCTGTACTGGGAGTCTGGACTGCGTCATGTTAGATCTCCACTCAGCCTGTACTGGGAGTCTGGACTGCATCATGTTAGATCTCCACTCAGCCTGTACTGGGAGTCTGGGCTGCATCATGTTAGATCTCCACTCAGCCTGTACTGGGAGTCTGGACTGCATCATGTTAGATCTCCACTCAGCCTGTACTGGGAGTCTGGGCTGCATCATGTTAGATCTCCACTCAGCCTGTACTGGGAGTCTGGACTGCATCATGTTAGATCTCCACTCAGCCTGTACTGGGAGTCTGGGCTGCATCATGTTAGATCTCCACTCAGCCTGTACTGGGAGTCTGGACTGCATCATGTTAGATCTCCACTCAGCCTGTACTGGGAGTCTGGGCTGCATCATGTTAGATCTCCACTCAGCCTGTACTGGGAGTCTGGACTGCATCATGTTAGATCTCCACTCAGCCTGTACTGGGAGTCTGGGCTGCATCATGTTAGATCTCCACTCAGCCTGTACTGGGAGTCTGGGCTGCATCATGTTAGATCTCCACTCAGCCTGTACTGGGAGTCTGGGCTGCATCACTTGAACACACTTGAATAATGTGACACAGCATGTAGAAAACTGTTAAATTACTTATAAATGATTAAATCCATACAGGCTAGAAACTTTCACAATGCAAGAAGATACCGGTAGCTTCCAGCTTTGAAGGCTAACTTTCCTTGCTAGCTTACAGCTGAAGCCAACATCAATTCACTACCGTTAGTACCATGTTTGTGATAATATGCTAACCATTCTGCAAAACATCCTGATTTCCAAACTGATTCAAAGGTGATTGCCATCAAAACTTTATTAATTCACTTAAATTGCTCTCTCTCGCTCACGTCTCTCCGTGAATTATGTCATTACTGGTTAAATAGACTGCACAAACTTTTATAAAATAAGCTACTTCTATGCAGATGTTGTTTATCAGTACAATAAAATGAGTCCCAATTGGAGGGAAAACAGATTGTTTGCCATCTGTAGCCCCATGAAATCAGCCAAAACAAGCTCAACTCCATGCATGCTCTCACTCCTATTGAATATGCATTCCCCTTTATTGTGAATAGGTTACATCTTGATTTAACCAGTTTATCAATAGATTTACAATTCAAATACACACACACACACACACACACACACACACACACACACACACACACACACACACACACACACACACACACACACACACACACACACACACACACACACACACACACACACACAATGTGCAACAATAGAAAAGTGGGAGATGGGAGATGAAGAGAGGTGCCGTTACATATGCATGAGATAACAAAGTGACATAGCATTACATTCATCATTAGGTGGAGAATTCAGAATCTCCCCTCTCTGTATCTCAGAAAAATCCTGCATTTACTGGAACAGTTCAATACATCGCCAGAGGTCAGAGGTCAGCGCCAGTGAATGAGCCAATCTCAGTCTCACAGTAGCCAACCAGAGGGAGAGGCCTGACAGAGCGAGTGTGGGAAATGTGTGTGTGTGTGTCTGCGTGGGATGAGAGAGACACACCGCCTACGTCCTGTTTTCTAGGGCCTAGTACTGCCTGGAAAGCAGGCCATCCAGGGGAATCACACACACCTCAGGCTTACTGTTCACCCCTGCTGTGCTTGGTGCTGTGTCAGCACTCTCACATCCCATTAATTATTAGAATCAGGTGTGCCAGATTAGGGTTGGAGTTAAAACCGACAGGACGGTAGCTCTCCAGGAACAGGGTTGGAGTTAAACCTACAGGAGGGTATCTCTCCAGGAACAGGGTTGGAGTTAAAACCTACAGGACGGTATCTCTCCAGGAACAGGGTTGGAGTTAAAACCTACAGGACGGTATCTCTCCAGGAACAGGGTTGGAGTTAAAACCGACAGGACGGTAGCTCTCCAGGAACAGGGTTGGAGTTAAACCTACAGGAGGGTATCTCTCCAGGAACAGGGTTGGAGTTAAAACCTACAGGAGGGTAGCTCTTCAGGAACAGGGTTGGAGTTAAACCCTACTGGAGGGTATCTCTCCAGGAACAGGGTTGGAGTTAAAACCTACAGGAGGGTAGCTCTTCAGGAACAGGGTTGGAGTTAAACCCTACAGGAGGGTATCTCTCCAGGAACAGGGTTGGAGTTAAAACCTACAGGACGGTATCTCCCCAGGAACAGGGTTGGAGTTAAAACCTACTGGAGGGTATCTCTCCAGGAACAGGGTTGGAGTTAAACCTACAGGAGGGTATCTCTCCAGGAACAGGGTTGGAGTTAAAACCTACAGGACGGTATCTCCCCAGGAACAGGGTTGGAGTTAAAACCTACTGGAGGGTATCTCTCCAGGAACAGGGTTGGAGTTAAACCTACAGGAGGGTATCTCTCCAGGAACAGGGTTGGAGTTAAAACCTACAGGACGGTATCTCTCCAGGAACAGGGTTGGAGTTAAAACCTACAGGACGGTATCTCTCCAGGAACAGGGTTGGAGTTAAACCCTACAGGAGGGTATCTCTCCAGGAACAGGGTTGGAGTTAAAACCTACAGGACGGTATCTCTCCAGGAACAGGGTTGGAGTTAAAACCTACTGGAGGGTATCTCTGCAGGAACAGGGTTGGAGTTAAAACCTACAGGACGGTATCTCTCCAGGAACAGGGTTGGAGTTAAAACCTACTATAGACAATCCAGTGAATGACAAAGGGCTTCTAAAGAAAGGTCAGATGTCTGGTGCTGGTACACACTAATCTGGGGTTTGACCTGCCACAGCTAGCAGCTGAGCTTCACCTCTCATTCTCACTGAGCCTAAATGAACCCTGATTTATAACTGACCCATTTACGTGGGTTGTTGTTTTATTTCCCAATAGATTTTGTGTCCAGTCAGACAGAGTTTTAGCTGCTATGTTGGGGAGCAGTTTGGTAAATTAGTCTGCAGTGTTATATGTAACGTACACAAAGCTCAGTATTTCACAACTTCCTGCATGTGCAATATTCTGGCCCACAATCCAGTTCATCTCTCTCTCCCCCTCTCAGATTGCCATCTTGGAAGGAGAGATAACAAACGACTGGTTTCCAGATCACTGGAGAATCTCCTCAGGAAATCAGGAAATTAAAATTCCAAAGGACGGCTCAGAGGAAATCTCTCTCTCTCTCTCCCCTGATCTGATTTGACCCAGTTTGGAGGTTGAGCTCAAAAACGTGACCGCCAATATAAGCCGCTGTGTTTGTTCAGTCCCAGGTCACTCTCATTACATAGGACACATTCCTAGGGCAGTGGCGCTCTCTGGGGTCTTGTTGGACAGAAATCGTATGTACCCTGATACCACTGCCTGTACCCACCTAGAGGGGTACTGAGTGGGTAGTATACCCCAACCCAACCCAGAGGAGCACAGTCCCTCTCTCTCAGCACCTGTCTAATGCTCTGATAGGCTTTACTGTAACCATATCAGACACATGGAAACTCCACTGATTGTGTTCCCTACAAGAGGGCAACAGCTGTGTGCTGACTGGGTGAATACTGGGTGTAGCCTAACATAGTTATGAAAAAGACATGTGAATATAGCAAATACTTGTACTATTGTGTGTGTAGTGAGGATGTGTAGTAATGTGTAGCAATCAGTAAGTATGTAGTGAGGATGTGTAGTAATCAGTAAGTGTGTAGTGAGGATGTGTAGTAATGTGTAGCAATCAGTAAGTGTGTAGTGAGGATGTGTAGTAATCAGTGTGTGTAGTGAGGATGTGTAGTAATCAGTAAGTGTGTAGTGAGGATGTTTAGTAATGTGTAGTAATCAGTCAGTGTGTAGTGAGGATGTGTAGTAATCCATTTTTCCAGAATTTGGGGAATTTTGTTTGAATTCATCAACAAAGTTAGCTTATAACAGTGAACCTTTTTTTGTGGGATACATATAAGACAATTCTAGGTCTTCTGGCATATGTTGGTTAAACTATCCCCAATTCAATGGAATTGCAACCCTCTGCATGTACAGTGCAGTCATCAATCACATGTGCAGTACACTCTTCCATCACATGTACAGCTGATTCTCAAGATCTTGCACACTAATGAGATGCTATTGAGCCCACACTACTACACTGTCTGAGCCAAGGACTACATGCATTCTGGTAAGTTTGATTACAAAACTGGGTGGGGTGAATATATTTTATATGACATACATTATTTTTTGTTAACTAGTAAATAGTAGCCTACAGCAAAGTGTGTTTAAATCATTTCTTACTTGTGAACAATTTCTGCTAGTTAGTTTTTGCTACCATGTGGGTTTTAGCTTGCTTGAGCCTGCTAACTGAGGAGTGTTAATTCACCTGTTTCCATACATCTTTCATTTTAAAACATTTATCGTACAAAGGAGTTGTTTAATCTAAATGCTTAACTATTTATCTGTACATGGAATTGTATTTTTTTTATTTTTTTTACTCATTTAAAAAAACTCTTTAGAGGAAAATTCAACGGCACCATCTGATGTGCGGAGAAATTTCACTGCAGCTAATGTACAAGGAAAAGTTGTGCACATTTGCAAATACTGTGAAGAATGCAACAAAGATGCAGAATCATCTGGCCAAGTGCATAAAGTTCCCTCAGCGCTCACAACAAGCAACCTCTGACAAAAGTCCATCTACTTCTATTCGAGATGAAAATTATGAATCCGACACCTTATCGATAGCAACAGCTCATGGTCCTCCTGGAATCAGACGTTTTTTTGACTCAATGGAGGAACTTAGTCAGAGAAATGCTGCTGAATGTCTTGCTCGAGCTGTGTATGCAACTGGTTGACCTCTGATGCTCACAGGCAATGTGTATTGGAAGAGATTAATGAATGTTCTTCGCCCAGCATACACCCCTCCAACCAGACATGCTTTATCTACTCATTTGCTGGATGCAGAGTTCAACAGAGTTCAAGTGAAGGTCAAGCAAACCATAGAGAAAGCAGACTGTATTGAAATCATCTCTGATGGGTGGTCAAATGTTCGTGGGCAAGGAATAATTAACTACATCATCTCCACCCCTCAACCAGTATTCTACAAGAGCACAGACACAAGGGACAACAGACACACTGGTCTCTAGATTGCAGATGAGCTGAAGGCAGTCATCAGTGACCTTGGACCACAGAAGGTATATGCACTGGTGACAGACAATGAAGGCTGCTTGGTCTAAAGTGGAGGAGTCCTACCCTCACAGCACACCATTTGGCTGTGCAGCTCATGCATTGAATCTGCTCCTCAAGGACATCATGGCACTGAAAACAATGGATGCACTCTACAAGAGAGCCAAGGAAGTGGTTAGGTATGTGAAGGGTCATCAAGTTATAGCAGCAATCTACCTCACCAAGCAAAGTGAGAAGAATAAGAGCACCACATTGAAGCTGCCCAGCAACACCCGTTGGGGTGATGTTGTCATCATGTTTGACAGTTTCCTGGAGGGAAAGGAGTTTCTCCAAGAAATGGCCATATCACAGTCTGCCGATATGGACAGCCCCATCAAGAGGAACCTCCTGGATGATGTATTTTGGGAGAGAGTTGTAAGAAGCCTGAAACTCCTGAAACCTATAGCAGTAGCCATTTCCCAGATTGAGGGAAACAATGCCATCCTGTCTGATGTTCAGACTCTACTTGCAGATGTAAGAGAATAAATCCGTACTGCCCTGCCCACCTCACTGTTGCTCCAAGCAGAGGAAACTGCAGTTCTGAAATACATCACAAAGCGTGAAGACTTCTGCCTGAAGCCCATACACGCCACAGCATACATGTTGGACCCCAAGTATGCTGGCAAGAGCATCCTGTCTGGTGCAGAGATCAGCAAGGCCTATGGTGTCATCACTACTGTGTCTCACCACCTTGGCCTGGATGGGGGCAAGGTTCTTGGCAGTCTGGCGAAGTACACTTCCAAGCAAGGGCTTTGGGATGGAGATGCAGTATGGTAGTCGTGCCAACATATCTCATCAGCCACCTGGTGGAGGAGACTTTGTGGATCTGAGGCTCTTTCCCCTGTTGCCACCATCATCCTCCAAATCCCACCAACATCAGCCACCTCAGAGCACAACTGGTCCTTGTTTGGGAACACACAAACCAAAGCACGCAACAGGCTGACCAATACAAGGGTTGAAAAATTGGTGACAATCCAGGCAGATTTGAGGCTTTTTGAGCCTGACAACGAGCCATCTTCAACAAGGTTGGAAAGTGACAGTGAAGGTGAGGCCTCAGAGTTTGATGTTCAAGAGGTGGACATTGAGGAGGTCCAGGGAGAAGACATGGAAGCCTGAGAGGAAGACAACCAAAGCTTTAGTTTCTAGACTATCATTTTACAGATTTCTGTTGAAAACGTTTTTGGGAGATGCGATGGATCATTGGGGATCATTCAATATTCCCTTTCTTTTGTTGTTCAGTGAAATCATCCCATGTGAAGAGTCAACTCATTTAATAAAAGTTCAATTAGTAACTAAATAGTTTTTTGTATTTCTATTGGAAGGATTTAATAATTTGCAATTATGTCTCCTTATGATAAGGTAAAAGGTTTATGTTTCTGTCTCCATATGATATGGTAAATATACCCAATGCAAACAAAAAATATTTCAATTATATTCATATTACATTTACATTACATTTACGTAATTTAGCAGACGCTCTTATCCAGAGCGACTTACAAATTGGTGCATTCACCTTATGATATCCAGTGGAACAACCACTTTACAATAATATTAATTTGCATATATTTCCATTAATTCCCATATATTCCCATTAAATCCAGTTAATTCCCACGGAAAGTTTCCACCTCTAAATATTCCCAAAAATGTGCAACCCTAATGTGTAGTAATGTGTAGTAATCAGTAAGTGTGTAGGGAGGCTGTGTAGTAATGCACGTAGTAATCAGTAAGTGTGTAGTGAGGATGTGTAGTAATGTGTAGAGTCAGTAAGTGTGTAGTGAGGATGTGTAGTAATGTGTAGTAGTCAGTACCCATCTGGCCTTTCAGAGTTCCATTAGACCTGATTACCCTCTTCCTCTCCTCCTCTCTCTTTCCCCCCTTACTCCTACTGTCTCCAAAATGCAATGTAACCACAGTGAGCCCTGGTCTGTCTGTCTGTCTGTCTGTCTGTCTGTCTGTCTGTCTGTCTGTCATCCCCCTCTACCTCATGGCCTGTGCAGAGAGGGAGAGTAGAGAGCATCCATCCACCCCAGATAAAAGCATAGCTAATATTCAGTGCAGTACCCCTCCCCACCAAAAGACATCTCTATTGAATTGCCTAAACCAATCAGGGAGCCTAGTGTCCAGCATGCTTCACTTCATGCTGAAACACAATGCATTTAAACAGATACATAGATAGACTCACTCACAGCACACTATTAGCTACAGGTCTATTGATATGGGATCTCATTTACTGTTGTCTGCCTGAACAGGTGATTTATAAAGAGACTGGTCATTGCTTTTTAATCTCCACATCTCACTGGATCTCTTCAGTGGTGCAGCTATAGACTCCCTGTTCCCTCCCCTTCATATATTTTGGAAGAGTGGCCCTCTCCAACACATGCAAGCATCCACGCACACAGACCCCCTGACAAGACCCCCTTTACAAGGCAGAACAGCAGCAGTGAGTGCAAGTCACTTGGCTCTGTCATATCCTCACATGGTCTCTCCTATCATTGCTATGCAGACGACACACAATTAATCTTCTCCTTTACCCCTTCTGATAACCAGGTGGCGAATCGCATCTCTGCATGTCTGGCAAACATATCAGTGTGGATGACGGATCACCACCTCAAGCTGAACCTCGGCAAGACGGAGCTGCTCTTCCTCCCGGGGAAGGACTGCCCGTTCCATGATCTCGCCATCACGGTTGACAACTCCATTGTGTCCTCCTCCCAGAGTGCTAAGAACCTTGGCGTGACCCTGGACAACACCCTGTCGTTCTCCACTAACATCAAGGCGGTGACCCGATCCTGTAGGTTCATGCTCTACAACATTCGCAGAGTACGACCCTGCCTCACACAGGAAGCGGCGCAGGTCCTAATCCAGGCACTTGTCATCTCCCGTCTGGATTACTGCAACTCGCTGTTGGCGGGGCTCCCTGCCTGTGCCATTAAACCCCTACAACTCATCCAGAACGCCGCAGCCCGTCTGGTGTTCAACCTTCCCAAGTTCTCTCACGTCACCCCGCTCCTCCGCTCTCTCCACTGGCTTCCAGTTGAAGCTCGCATCCGCTACAAGTCCATGGTGCTTGCCTACGGAGCTGTGAGGGGAACGGCACCTCCGTACCTTCAGGCTCTGATCAGTCCCTACACCCAAAGAGGGCACTGCGTTCATCCACCTCTGGCCTGCTGGCCCCCCTACCTCTGCGGAAGCACAATTCCCACTCAGCCCAGTCAAAACTGTTCGCTGCTCTGGCACCCCAATGGTGGAACAAGCTCCCTCACGACGCCAGGACAGCGGAGTCAATCACCACCTTCCGAAGACACCTGAAACCCCACCTCTTTAAGGAATACCTGGGATAGGATAAAGTAATCCTTCTAATCCCCCCTCCCCCTAAAAGATTTAGATGCACTATTGTAAAGTGGTTGTTCCACTGGATATCATAAGGTGAATCCACCAATTTGTAAGTCGCTCTGGATAAGAGCGTCTGCTAAATGACTTAAATGTAAATGTAAAGGAATGCTAGTCAGTCAGTCAGACAACGTGGCACTGGGCACGGAGCCCAAAACACAGCCTCCTCCTTACCTACAGCCCACTGACCTTTAGGCTGACCTGGGTCACCTCTCGCACACACACACACACACACACACACACACACACACACACACACACACACACACACACACACACACACACACACACACACACACACACACACACACACACACACACACACACACACACACACACACACACACACACACACACACACACACACACACACACACACACACACACACTTCCCTTCACCCCACCCTGTCATTCAGCACAGGACCGGACAGAACCACCATGATGATATCATCAGTTATGGACCACACAGAGACACAGTGGACTCAGTCTCAACCTGAGCTGGTGGGGAGGTGGTAGGGAGGAGGAGAGGAGGAAGGGGGAGGCTGAAGGAGAACAGGCTCTGTGTTTGTCTGGGGAGGTGTGGGACAGTGAATGGGTGGATGGCAGGAGAACACAGAGTCAGTGGGATGATCACAGATCTCCTGTGTGTAGAACAGAGAATGTCAGAGGAGAGAGGAGTGTAGCGTGCCCATTTTGGAGCGACTTTCCCAAAGGCAGGAGTGTCGTACATCTCGCCCGCTCCAGTACCGCTCCATTACCGCTCCAGTACCGCTCCATTACCGCTCCAGTACCGCTCCATTACCGCTCCAGTACCGCTCCAGTAGCGCTCACTTTACGAGCTCAGTGCATGCCCGGCCCAGCATGCATTTGTAGTCTACTTGTGTGCTGCTTTAGCCCCTTGCTTTAGCTACTGTCATGGAGTTCGCTAAATATTTTCATAAAGAAACTGATAAAACACAAAGGTGTGAAATCAAGGTGACTTACAAAGATGAGGAGGACCAAGAGCAAGAGAGGGAGTGTGGTGATGTAGTGTCCACAACTATAGAAGAGAGGGAGTGTGGTGATGTAGTGTCCACAACTATAGAAGAGAGGGAGTGTGGGGATGTAGTGTCCACAACTATAGAAGAGAGGGAGTGTGGGGATGTAGTGTCCACAACTATAGAAGAGAGGGAGTGTGGGGATGTAGTGTCCACAACTAAAGAAGAGAGGGAGTGTGGTGATGTAGTGTCCACAACTAAAGAAGAGAGGGAGTGTGGTGATGTAGTGTCCACAACTAAAGAAGAGAGGGAGTGTGGTGATGTAGTGTCCACAACTAAAGAAGAGAGGGAGTGTGGTGATGTAGTGTCCACAACTAAAGAAGAGAGGGAGTGTGGTGATGTAGTGTCCTCAGCTAAAGAACTACGCATCTCTGCCCAGCCTGGCAGGAGTGGCCCAAAAGGTGTTTAGCATCCTCAGTGGCTCTGTAAGGTCTGAGAGGGTGTTCTCCACTGCTGGCCTGCTCTACAGGCACCACCTCTACAGGCACCACCTCTACAGGCACCACCTCTACCGGCACCACCTCTACCGGCACCACCTCTACCGGCACCACCTCTACCGGCACCACCTCTACCGGCACCACCTCTACCGGCACCACCTCTACAGGCACCACCTCTACAGGCACCACCACATGGTCATCACACAGACTCTGGCCAAACACATGTTTCTAAAGATACATTTAAAGGCCCTGTAGATGGAGCCTAATAAGGCATTTAGTATTTCATTAGTAAATCATTCTAAGTAAGTCACAGCCTATATGTGTAATGTATAGACTATAATGATTGAATACAACTAAATGTTGTTTAAATGCTGAATGTCCCTGCCAGCTTAGTGTGTCACACTCCCAAATGCTTCACTATGTATTTCTTTTGTAGGCTATAGCCTTGAAATAATTGAAATAATACAGCCTAAATAATTCATTTTCGTTCCTTCTTAGTCTCCCTGTCTGGCTCCTGACCTATTTAGAGTGTTTATATGATGTTTAATATGACATGTGGCCTATTTGAAATGATGAGCTTCTTACAGTCACCTTCTCATGTTGTTCATGTTGTTCATTCAAATCATAAGATTTGGTTTCAATACTTTAAAACCGAATGGTAGGTCCAGGTAGTCACAAAAAATTGTTACATTGTGATTTTAATGAATGGAGTGAATTTGGAGCAGCAGTTTGTTCCTGTGAGCGAAGAACGGTTTTTAGTGGAGCGGTTTTTAGAGGAGCGGTTTTTAGAGGAGCGGTTTTTAGAGGAGCGGTTTTTAGTGGAGCGGTTTTTAGTGGAGCGGTTTTTAGTGGAGCGGTTTTTAGTGGAGCGGTTTTTAGTGGAGCGGTTTTTAGAGGAGCGGTTTTTAGAGGAGCGGTTTTTAGTGGAGCGGTTTTTAGAGGAGCGGTTTTTAGTGGAGCGGTTTTTAGTGGAGCGGTTTTTAGAGGAGCGGTTTTTAGAGGAGCGGTTTTTAGTGGAGCGGTTTTTAGAGGAGCGTTTTTTAGTGGAGCGGTTTTTAGTGGAGCGGTTTTTAGAGGAGCGGTTTGAAAGGACGTGAAGCGCGCAAGCACCACTCCATGAGGGAGGAGCTGGATTTCAGACCGCTCAACTCTGCTCACATGCTCTGGTGTAGAAGAACAGCCAGGACAAGGAAAGTTCCGTATCCTTGGCTCTAGGGGCTTTCTTTTTCTCAGTCCCAGGAACAACTCCTAGCCTGGTCCCAGACCTGTTTATGCTGTAGAACCGTAGGAGACCATGCGATGATAGGAGCTGGCTATATAGCACAAACAGATCTGGGACCAGGCTAACAGTTCTGACCAAAACTAAAGCAGAGCTGAATTCCCCCTGACAACACAACACCACCACTGTCCAAAGAAAACCTACAGACCATGTTATTCTGTGGTATCATCTGATGCCCTGGTATAACGTAGCAAAACCTGAACGAACCACCATTCTACAACCTGGTCATAAAAGCCTGGATGCTAACTGAACCTTTCACCTTTTATTAGCCTACCTAGATAAATGACCCCAAAAATAGGCCAATAAATATTTCAGTGCTCATAACAGGATAGTATTGTATTGTATTGTATTGTATTGTATTGTATTGTATTGAGTAACAGGTCCATCCTTCATCACAGTATTTCAGTGCTCATAACAGGATAGTATTGTATTGTATTGTATTGTATTGTATTGTATTGTATTGTATTGTATTGAGTAGCAGGTCCATCCTTCATCACAGTATTTCAGTGCTCATAACAGGATAGTATTGTATTGTATTGTATTGTATTGTATTGAGTAGCAGGTCCATCCTTCATCACAGTATTTCAGTGCTCATAACAGGATAGTATTGTATTGTATTGCATTGTATTGTATTGCATTGTATTGAGTAGCAGGTCCATCCTTCATCACAGTATTTCAGTGCTCATAACAGGATAGTATTGTATTGTATTGTATTGTATTGAGTAGCAGGTCCATCCTTCATCACAGTATTTCAGTGCTCATAACAGGATAGTATTGATCTGACTTAGATGCATTATCTCCAGCCTGGCAGATGTTATTACTGCAGCAATGATAATGGATTGTGTGTGTGCGTGTGTGTGTGTGTGAGAGAGAGAGAAAACAGACGCATACGAACACATGCACACACAAACACGTATGAATGCATTCTCACACACACATACTTTAAAATGGTACAGAGTTCAATTGTGTATTTGCTTTAAAAGGAAACGTGTACACAAACACACCCCACACAGACGCAATGAAATGCTACTGACAGCTAATAATTACAATAATCACATTGTAACAAATCAAAGATGACTAACCTGGGTGAACAATCCTTAAAAGTATGTCAGCTCTGTCTTAAAAACTCCTGTCTTCCCCCTCTCCTATCCCCTGGGCACCTCGCTCTCCTCAATCAGCTAGTCCGGCCTGTTAAGTCTAGCGACAGCATGACCAGCGAAGGAGAGAGGGAGGGAGCCGGCTCCTCCAGCAGACGAGAAAAAGAGAGGGAGAAAGAGAGAGAGAGAGAGAGGTGCTGTCTGTCTACCCTACTGTACCACACAGAACTCACTGCGCAGCCTGCCTGGTCCAAGCACACAGCCAGCCACAGTCCATCTGGAGAGAAACACTTATTCACGCACCCCTCTCTCTCTCTCTGTCTGTCCTTCCCACCCCCATCCCTCCCTCCCTCCCCTCTTGCTCAGTCCCTCTCTCTCTCCTCTGCCGTGGCTATCATTAACATAGAGGCTCCACCCAGTGGCCATCCTCTATTCCTTCTCTTCTTTTTCATTTCTTCTCCTCCGTCTGTCTCTGTCTCTTCCCCCCACTCACACTGAAACACACACCCTCGCACTGAAACACACACACTCACACACACACACACACTCGCACTGAAACACACACCCTCGCACTGAAACACACACCCTCGCACTGAAACACACACACACAGTTGTTCATCTGAGAAGGTAGTGTATTCAGGCATACCAAGCTCAGAGTGGTATTCAGATCTTAACAAGAGACCCTCAGATAAATATGGAGCCTTTGAACACAACAAACATGACTGTTATGTATGAATGTATTTTCTATGATGTCATTACACTGTACTGACAGTTATCAAAGTACAATCTCCGTAGCTATGACAACCTCCTACTCTGTGATAATGAGATGAAGAATACATTTATGAATACAAGAGGAATGGTACTTGAAAGTGAATGCATTTTGTCATTGTTTGACTAGTGACTCTGTGAAGTCATCTCTTACCATCTCTAGAGGGACAGTGGGTGGGCACTAGGCTACATGAGCTCTTGTTGTGACTCAGGCCTATGAGTCTGGGCTTCTGTCACCAGTCTGAGTCACAGCTACATACTTCACCATCTCAGAGAGTCACCCCATCAAACCCCAGTCTCAGAGAGTCACTACCTCAAAGCCCAGAGTCTCAGACAGTCACTACCTCAAAGCCCAGAGTCTCAGAGAGCTACTACCTCAAAGCCCAGAGTCTCAGAGAGCTACTACCTCAAAGCCCAGAGTCTCAGAGAGCTTCTACCTCAAACCCCAGAGTCTCAGAGAGCTTCTACCTCAAACCCCAGAGTCTCAGAGAGCTTCTACCTCAAAGCCCAGAGTCTCAGAGAGCTTCTACCTCAAAGCCCAGAGTCTCAGAGAGCTTCTACCTCAAAGCCCAGAGTCTCAGAGAGCTGCTACCTCAAACCCCAGTCTCAGAGAGCTACTACCTCAAAGCCCAGAGTCTCAGAGAGCTTCTACCTCAAAGCCCAGAGAGCTTCTGCCTTAAAGCCCAGAGTCTCAGAGTCACTACCTCAAAGCCCAGAGTCTCAGAGAGCTACTACCTCAAAGCCCAGAGTCTCAGAGTCACTACCTCAAACCCCAGAGTCACTACCTCAAACCCCAGAGTCTCAGAGAGCCACTACCTCAAAGCCCAGAGTCTCAGAGAGTCACTACCTCAAACCCCAGAGTCACTACCTCAAAGCCCAGAGTCTCGGAGAGCCACTACCTCAAAGCCCAGAGTCTCAGAGAGTCACTACCTCAAAGCCCAGAGTCTCAGAGAGCTTCTACCTCAAAGCCCAGAGTCTCAGAGAGTTTCTATCTCAAAGCCCATAGTCTCAGAGAGCTTCTACCTCAAAGCCCAGAGTCACTACCTCAAAGCCCAGAATCTCAGAGAGTCACTACCTCAAAGCCCAGAGTCTGAGAGCTACTACCTCAAAGCCCAGAGTCTCAGAGAGTCACTACCTCAAAGCCCAGAGTCTCAGAGAGCTTCTACCTCAAAGCCCAGAGGCACTACCTCAAAGCCCAGAGTCTCAGAGAGCTACTACCTCAAAGCCCAGAGTCTCAGAGAGCTTCTACCTCAAAGCCCAGAGTCTCAGAGAGATTCTACCTCAAAGCCCAGAGTCTCAGAGAGCTTCTACCTCAAAGCCCAGAGTCACTACCTCAAAGCCCAGAATCTCAGAGAGTCACTACCTCAAAGCCCAGAGTCTGAGAGCTACTACCTCAAAGCCCAGAGTCTCAGAGAGTCACTACCTCAAAGCCCAGAGTCTCAGAGAGCTTCTACCTCAAAGCCCAGAGGCACTACCTCAAAGCCCAGTCTCAGAGTCACTACCTCAAAGCCCAGAGTCTCAGAGAGCTACTACCTCAAAGCCCAGAGTCTCAGAGAGCTTCTACCTCAAAGCCCAGAGTCTCAGAGAGCTTCTACCTCAAAGCCCAGAGTCACTACCTCAAAGCCCAGAGTCTCAGAGAGTCAATACCTCAAAGCCCAGAATCTCAGAGAGTCACTACCTCAAAGCCCAGAGTCTGAGAGCTACTACCTCAAAGCCCAGAGTCTCAGAGAGCTACTACCTCAAAGCCCAGAGTCTCAGAGAGCTACTACCTCAAAGCCCAGAGTCTCAGAGAGTCACTACCTCAAACCCCAGAGTCACTACCTCAAAGCCCAGAGTCTCAGAGAGCTACTACCTCAAAGCCCAGAGCCTCAGAGAGCTACTACCTCAAAGCCCAGAGTCTCAGAGAGCTACTACCTCAAAGCCCAGAGTCTCAGAGAGCTACTACCTCAAAGCCCAGAGTCTCAGAGAGCTACTACCTCAAAGCCCAGAGTCTCAGAGAGCTACTACCTCAAAGCCCAGAGTCTCAGAGAGCTACTACCTCAAAGCCCAGAGTCTCAGAGAGCTACTACCTCAAAGCCCAGAGTCTCAGAGAGCTACTACCTCAAAGCCCAGAGTCTCAGAGAGCTTCTACCTCAAAGCCCAGAGTCTCAGAGAGCTACTACCTCAAAGCCCAGAGTCTCAGAGAGCTACTACCTCAAAGCCCAGAGTCTCAGAGAGCTACTACCTCAAAGCCCAGAGTCTCAGAGAGCTTCTACCTCAAAGCCCAGAGTCTCAGAGAGCTACTACCTCAAAGCCCAGAGTCTCAGAGAGCTTCTACCTCAAAGCCCAGAGTCTCAGAGAGCTACTACCTCAAAGCCCAGAGTCTCAGAGAGCTACTACCTCAAAGCCCAGAGTCTCAGAGAGCTTCTACCTCAAAGCCCAGAGCCTCAGAGAGCTACTACCTCAAAGCCCAGAGTCTCAGAGAGCTACGGGTCCTGGTCCAAAGTAGAGCACTATATAAGCCCGGGTGCCATTTGGGAGCAGCCAGACTCTCACTTCACCTTTCAGACAATAATGCAGCTTTATAATAATAATAATACTTTAGCTAGTAGTTTGGATGAGACGACAACAACCTTAGTAAGTCGAAAATAATAATAAAACAACGTTATTTTTAGAAGGTGATGTATCACTTTAAAAGGTGGACAGTGTTTGAGAATGCCCAGTAATGTGGTATGGATAGCAGTGGAATACAACATGGAGCACTCTGCTCATACTGTAAAGAAATGACTTAGGTCTTCACCTGTCCTGTTTGTAGTCTCTAAAATCCCAGCCTGGGCAACAGTGACTCAGGTCTAGTTTCAATGACGGACTCTTTAGGCAACCAATCACGAGGCAGACATGCCAGAACGTCATGATTTGAAACCAGAGTTTAAAGGCAAAACCTTTGCTGTAGTTTTAGTGAAGGTAGCTGATGCAAACTAGCCCCTCATGAAAAATAACCTCTGTGATCTCCATCTAGCCAAGCTACTATTTACTACTGTATTCAAGCTGATCAGGTAGTGACGTAGGCAGTGACCTTGTTCCTCTATGCCAGAGTCCATCATTGAAATCAGACCCTAGTCACTGTTGCCTAAGGTGAGGTTTTCAAGACTATGCTGTTCGGGCCTGAAAAAGAGTTGAATTACTTTGATTCTAGATTCACTTTGGTGAGACTACAATGACTTTGTACAAGGTGGGTTAGTTATTTGCTGAATTTAAATCTAGAATCAAAGCAATTCAACTCTTTTTCAGGCTCGAACCACAAAAGTATAATAACTTTTACAGTATGTGTGAGTGTACAGTATGTGTGAGTGTACAGTATGTGTGAGTGCTCCATGTGGGATTCCACTGCAGAGAGGAGAGAGCGAGGGAGAGACTGAGACAGAAAGATCATCGGTGTGAGAGAGATGGAGAGCGAGAGAATGAGTCTGAGAGAAACAGAAAGAGAGAGAGTCGGAGAGCAAGAGGGAGAGAGAGAATGTATGTGAGAGAGATGAAGAGAGAGACAGAGAGAGAGAGAAAGAGCAAGACAGAGACAAAGCGAGAGAGCCCTCCTATATTAACCTGTGCTAGCAGGATGAAGTCCCTGATTCACACTCCCTGGCTCAATCCCAAACCAACCCCTAAGATCTGTCCCAAAAGTTCACTAAGAACTGACTATCCACTAGAGGTCAACGGGTTATGATTTCTCAACGCCGATACCGATTAATCAGCCGATTTTTTTAAATGTATATATATTATTTGAAATGATGACAATTACAACAATACTGAATGAACAATGAACACTTTTATTTTAACTTAATATAATACATAAATAAAATATATTTAGTCTCAAATAAATAATGAAACATGCTCAATTTGGTTTAAATAATGCAAAAACAAAGTGTTGGAGAAGAAAGTAAAAGTGCAATATGTGCCATGTAAAAAAGCTAACGTTTAAGTTCCTTGCTCAGAACATGAGAACATATGAAAGCTGGTGGTTCCTTTTAACATGAGTCTTCAATATTCCCAGGTAAGAAGTTTTAGGTTGTAGTTATTATAGGAATTATGCATCAACTATTTCTCTCTATACCATTTGTATTTCATATACCTTAAACTATTGGATGTTCTTATAGGCACTTTAGTACTGCCAGCCTAATCTCAGGAGTTGATAGGCATGAAGTCATAAACAGCGCTGTGCTTCAAGCATTGCTAAGAGCTGTTGGCAAACGCAGTAAAGTTTGAATGAATGCTTACGAGCCTGCTGCTGCCTACCACCACTCAGTCAGACTGCTCTATCAAATATTAAATCATAGACTTAATTATAACACAATAACACACAGAAATACGAGCCTTTGGTCATTAATATGGTTAAATCCGGAAACTATCATTTCGAAAACAAAACGTTTATTCTTTCAGTGAAATACGGAACCGTTCCGTATTTTATCTAACGGGTGGCATCCATAAGTCTAAATATTGCTGTTACATTGCACAACCTTCAATGTTATGTCATAATTATGTACAATTCTGGCAAATTAGTTCACAACGAGCCAGGCGGCCCAAACTGTTGCATATACCCTGACTCTGTGTGCAATGAACGCAAGAGAAGTGACACAATTTCCCTAATTAATATTGCCTGCTAATATGAATTTATTTTAACTAAATATGCAGGTTTAAAAAATATATAGTTGTGTATTGATTTTAAGAAAGGCATTGATTGTTTATGGTTAGATACATTCGTGCAACGATTGTGCTTTTTTCGCGAATGCACCTTTGTTAAATCATCTCCCGTTTGGCGAAGTAGGCTGTGATTCGATGATAAATTAACAGGCACCGCATTGATTATATGCAATGCAGGACAAGCTAGTTAAACTAGTAATATCATCAACCATGTGTAGTTAACTAGTGATTATGTTAAGATTGATTTGTTTTTTTATAAGATAAGTTTAATGCTAGCTAGCAACTTACCTTGGCTCGTTGCTGCACTCGCGTAACAGGTGGTCAGCCTGCCACGCAGTCTCCTCGCGGAGCGCAATGTAATCGGCCATAATCGGCGTCCAAGAATGCCGATTACAGATTGTTATGAAAACTTGAAATCAACCCTAATTAAATCGGCCATGCCGGTCGACCTCTACTATACACATTGAGATGATGAAAAAAGTAGCATCCCAACGTTGATATAAAGGCTCCTACAGTGGTTTATATGATCACAAGACAGACCCTTCTGGGACCTACATCATCAATAGCTAGTCATTAGCCCCCTAGGAGCTCTCCTTTAAAGGGACACTTCACCAGGTTTCTACTTCATATTCATCTGATGACACGGGTCTATGTTTTGTAGTAAAAACGATAGAGGAAGATAAGTGTTTCCAATGACATCATCGGTGTGCATCGTGTGATTTTGACCAATTGTGAGTAGGCGTGATGATGTCATTGGAAACACTTATCTTCCTCTATCTGTTTTACTACAAAACATAGAAACGTGCCACTTTCACATATGTTGATGTTGGGGGGGTGCTGGAGATGAATATCAAGTGTCCCTTTAAGGTTAACAGGATCATACAGATTGACTCACTAGCTAGAAACGTGGTCTCATGATCCAGCCCATGTGTTTTTGTTATTTCACCTTTATTTAACCAGGTAGGCTAGTTGAGAACAAGTTCTCATTTACAACTGCGACCTGGCCAAGATAAAGCAAAGCAGTGCGACACAAACAACAACACACAGAGTTACACATGGAATAAACAAGCGGACAGTCAATAACGCAATAGGGGGAAAAAACTGTCTATATACAGTGTGTGCAAATGGCGTGAGGAGGTAAGGCAATAAATAGGCCATAGTAGCGATGGTTTCAACTGGGCCAGGGGAAATGACTCTAGCTGACCTATATGAGAAAGGAACTTCTAAAGGTGTGTGTGTGTTCATACGCATGTACGTGTGTGCTTGTGTATGTGTGTCCATGCAAGCCCCTACGCACGTGTGTGTGACTGTCATGGTCAGCACATGGCAGAGAGAGGAGCTGGTGGTTTTTATAGTAAGTGTGCTGTATAGGCCTAGTGTATACAGGTTCCAGCGGCTGGGAACCAGTGCCCTACTCTGGTACAGGGGGAGCAGCAGTTGAACCGGTGCCCTACTCTGGTACAGGGGGAGCAGCAGTTGAACCGGTGCTCTACTCTGGTACAGGGGGAGCAGCAGTTGAACCGGTGCTGTACTCTGGTACAGGGGGAGCAGCAGTTGAACCGGTGCTGTACTCTGGTACAGGGGGAGCAGCAGTTGAACCGGTGCTGTACTCTGGTACAGGGGAGCAGCAGTTGAACCGGTGCTCTACTCTGGTACAGGGGGAGCAGCAGTTGAACCGGTGCTCTACTCTGGTACAGGGGGAGCAGCAGTTGAACCGGTGCTCTACTCTGGTACAGGGGGAGCAGCAGTTGAACCGGTGCTCTACTCTGGTACAGGGGGAGCAGCAGTTGAACCGGTGCTGTACTCTGGTACAGGGGGAGCAGCAGTTGAACCGGTGCTGTACTCTGGTACAGGGGGAGCAGCAGTTGAACCGGTGCTGTACTCTGGTACAGGGGAAGCAGCAGTTGAACCGGTGCTCTACTCTGGTACAGGGGGAGCAGCAGTTGAACCGGTGCTCTACTCTGGTACAGGGGGAGCAGCAGTTGAACCGGTGCTGTACTCTGGTACAGGGGGAGCAGCAGTTCAACCGGTGCTGTACTCTGGTACAGGGGGAGCAGCAGTTCAACCGGTGCTGTACTCTGGTACAGGGGAGCAGCAGTTGAACCGGTGCTGTACTCTGGTACAGGGGGATCAACAGTTGAACCGGTGTTGTACTCTGGTACAGGGGAGTAGCAGTTGAACCGGTGCTGTACTCTGGTACAGGGGGATCAACAGTTGAACCGGTGTTGTACTCTGGTACAGGGGAGCAGCAGTTGAACCGGTGCTGTACTCTGCTACAGGGGGAGCAGCAGTTGAACCGGTGCTGTACTCTGCTACAGGGGGAGCAGCAGTTGAACCGGTGCTGTACTCTGGTACAGGGGGATCAACAGTTGAACCGGTGTTGTACTCTGGTACAGGGGAGCAGCAGTTGAACCGGTGCTGTACTCTGGTACAGGGGGAGCAGCAGTTGAACCGGTGCTCTACTCTGGTACAGGGGGAGCAGCAGTTGAACCGGTGCTGTACTCTGGTACAGGGGGAGCAGCAGTTGAACCGGTGCTGTACTCTGGTACAGTGGGAGCAGCAGTTGAACCGGTGCTGTACTCTGGTACAGGGGAGCAGCAGTTGAACCGGTGCTGTACTCTGGTACAGAGGGATCAGCAGTAGACTGGGCCTCTCTGCTAAACCAACACACACAACATAAACATCCTGATACCCTGGTAGCGGTGGGAGTGAAGGAGTAGGGTGAAGTTGACCTACACACTGACCACTTCCCTCTCTAATGGTTAATGTTAGGGTTGAGGGAGGGGAAGCTGATAATTCTATGCATCTACAATAGCCATCTTTGCTCTATGATGATGCTGAAGCCCCTGATGCCTCGTCATACTGTCAACATCCCCATTGGCATTATAGGCTGTCCACACCAGTAGCTGACACAGAGCCAGCCACACACACAGTGGTTGTCACACAAGACAGACACACACTATCCCACCCACCCGGCCGTGTGTCTGTGTCTGTGTGCGTGGTACCCCCCCCCCCCCCCCCCCCACACACGTCACTTCCTGCCAGGCTCATTGGGAGCTCTGCTGGCTTCCTGTTGTGGCCGTTTCTCACAGCTCTAAGGCAGAGAGAAAGCGCAGAGTGAGCGGCAGTCAGCCAACGCCCTGACTGTGGGAAAGGTGAAGTGCACCCCAACACAACCTCCTCATCCTTCATGACCACAGTCCTCCACCCTCCACTCAGAGGAGCAGGCCCTCTTTTGTTTTCCACTATCCACACTTACATATGACGTAGGATCAAGAAATGTGTTGTGTACTGTTTGCTAGTATAATGGAACATAGGCTGAGATGCATCATCTCCAGACTATAGTCATTAGTCAGACTGACCCCAAAGCCAATCAACGATGCTTCACACAGCTGTCTGAGACAGCATCATCACATAGCTTCCATCTCTAACATTGTTCCTATGGTCTCTCTTTCTCCTGCTCCCTTTAATACTCTCTCTTTCACACACACGGAGACACACGGAGACACACGGAGACACACACGGAGAGACACAGAGACACGGAGAGACACACGGAGAGACACACGGAGACACACACGGAGAGACACACGGAGAGACACACGGAGACACACGGAGACACACGGAGACACAGAGAGACACAGAGACAGACACACAGAGACACACACAGACACACGGAGACACACGGAGACACACGGAGACACACGGAGACACACGGAGACACAGAGAGACACAGAGACACACACACAGAGACACACGGAGACACACACAGAGTAATCTATTATTCCAGTCACATTACCGAGCACACAATAGAGATCCCATCAGTGAATACTGTGGGTAGGCACTCTAGCATGTACAGCTCTATATGTAATGGATCAAAAAAACATCCTTTCACTTTAATCCCCCTCTCCCACAGCCCAAACAAATCAAGTTCCTAAAATTACACAACCAAAGCATGACCAGCCTTGCCACGACATTTGAATGGCACATTTTCTTGAAATGCTTCGCTACAGAGGTCACAACAAAACTGACTGTTAGCAGCAGCACTGCAGCCTTTACAGGCTGTAACACAGGGCCTCCATCAACAGCACTGATCAGTGACTTCTGCTGTTATGACAAACAAACCTGTTGCTACCTGTTCTAGAACTGTAGAAGACAAGGAGAGAGAGAGAGAAGAAGATGGAAAGAGATGGTTTGGTTCCGTTGAGCCCGCCTGCGTCCAATGTGACTGCCAGAGAGAAAGGGGCCACTCATGGGGAAATGTTATCAGCACAGTAACCAGGCCTTGAGACAGAGTCCAAATGGTACCCGATGCCCTATTTAGTTCACTCACAAAACGAATATTAGACAGCAAGGCTCTTGATCCGGAGGGGATTCTATGCTCTTACCAAGAGGAGTTTGACTGCAAGAAGCTAACCACTTAGCTAGATAACTAGCTACTAAATGCACAACTGCAGAGCATTTAGCACATTTTAGACAGTTAACTTAATAGTTAGAAGATATCTAGCTGGCAAACATTTAGTTGTGAATTCCATACTGTAACTAAATCACCTGGCGTGTGGCACACTGTCAGTCAGAGGTTCAGTCAGTCAGTCAGTCAGAGAGGTTCAGTCAGTCAGTCAGAGGGGTTCACAGTAGAGGTCGACCGATTCATTCGGCATGGCCGATTAATTTGGGCCGATTTCAAGTTTTCATGACAATCGATAATCTGCCTTTTTGGACGCCGATTACATGGCAATCCACGAGGAGACTGCGTGGCAGGCTGACCACCTGTTACGCAAGTGCAGCAAGTAGCCATGGTAACTTGCTAGCTAGCATTAAATGTATCTTATAAAAAACTATCAATCTTAACATAATCACTAGTTAACTACACATGGTTGATGATATTACTAGTTTAACCAGCTTGTCCTGCATTGCATATAATCAATGCGGTGCCTGTTAATTTATCATCAAATCACAGCCTATTTCAACTTCACCAAACGGGGGATGATTTAACAAAAGCGCATTGCCGAAAAAAGCACAATCGTTGCAATAATGTATCTAACCATAAACATCAATGCCTTTCTTAAAATCAATACACAACTATATATTTTTTAAACCTGTATATGTAGTTAAAAGAAATTCATGTTAGCAGGCAATATTAACTAAGGAAATTGTGTCACTTCTCTTGTGTTCAGTGCAAGCAGAGTCAGGGTATATGCAGCAGTTTGGGCCGCTTGGCTCGTTGCGAACTGTTGAAAGGCCATTTATTCCTAACAAAGACCAAAATTAATTTATGGCCAGAATCTTACATAATAATGACATAACATTGAAGGTTGTGCAATGTAACAGCAATATTTAGACTTAGGGATGCCACCCGTTAGATAAAATATGGAACTGTTCCATATTTCACTGAAAGAATAAACGTTTGGTTTTCGAAATGATAGTTTCCGGATTTAACCATATTAATGACCAAAGGCTCGTATTTCTGTGTGTTTATTATATTATAATTAAGTGTAAAATGTAATATTTGATAGAGCAGTCTGACATAGCGATGTAGGCAGCAGCAGGCTCATAAGCATTCATTCAAACAGCAACTCTTAGCAATGCTTGAGTCACAGCGCTGTTTATGACTTCATGCCTATCAACTCCTGAGATTAGACTGGCAGTACTAAAATGCCCATAAGAACATCCAATAGTCAAATGTATATGAAAAACAAATGGTATAGAGAGAAATAGTCCTATAATTCCTAATAATAACTACAACCTAAAACTTCTTACCTGGGTATATTGAAGACTCATGTTAAAAGGAACCACCAGCTTTCATATGTTCTCATGTTCTGAGCAAGGAACTTAAACGTTAGCTTTTTTACATGGCAAATATTGCACTTTTACTTTCTTCTCCAACACTTTGTTTTTGCATTATTTAAACCAATTTCAACATGTTTCATTATTTATTTGAGACTAAATTGATTTAATTTAGGTATTATAATATGTTTTTTAAAAAGTGTTCATTGTTCATTTAGTATTGTTGTAATTGTCATTTATTACAAATGTATATAAAAAAATTGGCCAATTAAATCGGTATCGGCTTTTTTGGTAGTCCAATATTTTTGGGGTCCTATGACAATTACTATGACAACAAAAAACATGAATGCAATATTGTTACTAAAGTACTGAGCATTATTACACAGATATAAGACCACTTTAGGCTCTTGCTACGTGTTACTGAATGTGCCAACTGCCTACTTTGGTGATGAAAGTGCAAGGCTGCAGGCGAACACCTGTTGCTAGTGAACAGACCCTTATAGTGGTTAAATCCCTGTAAAGTGACACTAAACACAAGGACCCAACAGCTGAACAACAAGATCCTGTTCAACCAGAATAATACATCAAATGTGCTGGTAACCTATAGATTCACAACGCATTATTTGTTTTACAATGCATCCC
This sequence comes from Salmo trutta, assembly GCF_901001165.1. Taxonomy (NCBI): domain Eukaryota; kingdom Metazoa; phylum Chordata; class Actinopteri; order Salmoniformes; family Salmonidae; genus Salmo; species Salmo trutta. The sequence goes on along the minus strand of NC_042957.1, from coordinate 73,238,505 downwards.
TACAACTAATGTTACAATGTGTCAAGCATGGAAACAGGCCTCCATTTTTTATTCAAGAAGAATGAGGCTGTCCCTCTACTATTATTGTACTAATACATCGAAGGCCTCTAAATTAAATAATACATAGCCAATAAATAACATAACCTCAAAATAACAAATGTGTGCGACAACTGATATAATAAACGGAATCCTGCAGAAAACTATTGACAATTTATATGATCATAACTCCAACAACTTTCCCTAGAATAGTAAGCTGCATGGAATCTGTTTTCAGGACTATGTAAATCAGTGGCATTCCGGGTGGAATTGTTTCTTAGTCAACTTAGTAAGTAAACATTGTAAGCAAGGCCATCCCATCGCCGACTCGGAGTAGAAGACATTTTGTGGGTGAGTTCTCACGCTCACCACCAAAGCTCATTACAGACTAAACTTCTGAGCTCTCTGAATCCTTTCGCAAAACACAGAATTTAATCGGCTATCTATTGACAACAAGTGAGCAAACTTTGCGGATACATTTCAGATCAGAATAATATTTTTCTCACGATCTAGTATAACTTACCGACTCCGTCTTCCGACTTGAGAACCATTTTTCGGGCTAGTGGGCTATTCCAAATGAGTGGGTGCTTCAAAGTTTTCACCGCTCACCTAGCGCATACGAAACCAATGCTATTTAAACTGTTAATTGAATAACTTTGACTATTATGTACTGGAATCACGTCTATAAAACACGGTACGTGATGGGTTGTATTCAAAGGAAGGGAGTTAGCAGTTGAAGGGAGTGGTTTCGAGTACTTTGACAAGCCAATCTGTGTCTGCGCAGCAGTGACTCTATTCGGGAAGAGGCGCGGCAAATGGCACGCACGTCCCGTATCTGCGTACTGCGCAGTATCATCACAGAGCTTCTGAACCCAGGAAACGCTTGTGAAACACACCAAGCCGACCAGCCCGAGTTTTGGGCTTTGACAAGTCAATGAGAGAAGGGACAAATTCTTCCTTAGTTATTCATTTTCTCGCAATCTAAAGGCCCAACCTAGATGCGAGCCAATATATTAAGTAGTTGAACATGCTATTACTCCAACCTCGTGAAATTGACATACTGATACGTTTTAATTTTTGTCAAAAACAACTTTATATCGAAGGAGTGCCAATGATTTGACGCCCCGCACATGCGCTGTTTGGCGTTAGACGAAGTACTGTCTTTGGTATAATATGGCTCGCCAGCTTGTAGTCCTAAAAGCTGGAAATGAGATACCCCTGTTTCGTTCAGACACCCCTAAGGGAAAAATGAATGGGGAAAGAATCGTTTTTGGGGGGATAAACGCGAAAAATAAGGTCTGAGGTTAACACAGGCTGAGGAGATCTTATAAGTTTTGCTTTAACATGAACTTAATGAATTATGAAGCCTTTGTGTGCTTTTTTTATTACATAAATGTGTCAAAATTCACATAAAGTGACTTTAGCTGATGAAGATTATCTCATTAGTGATAAGAGTAGGCAACAGCACGTCTGCCATGTTGATCCTCAACACTGGGACCCCTCAGGGGTGTGTACTTAGTCTCCTGAGGGGGAAAATGTGTTGTCGTGCCCTCTTCACAGCATGACAACACATTTTCCCCCTCAGGTGACCGAAAAGATTTGGCATGGGTCCCCAGATCCTCAAAAAGTTCTACAGCTGCACCATTGAGAGCATCCTGACCGGCTGCATCACCACCTGGTATGGCAACTGCTCAGCATCTGACCGTAAGGCGCTACAGAGGGTAGTGCGTACAGCCCAGTACATCACTGGGGCCAAGCTTCCTGCCATCCAGGACCTACCCCCAAGCCATAAGACTGCTGAACAATTAATCAAATGGCCACCGAACTATTTACATTTACCCCCCCCCCCCCCATTTGTTTTTTACACTGCTGCTACTCGCTGTTTATTATCTATGCATAGTCACTTCACCCCTACCTACATGTACAAATTACCTCGACTAACCTGTACCCCTGCACATTGACTCAGTACCAGTACCCCCTGTACATGGCCTCATTGTTATTTTATTGTGTTTTTATTATTTTTTACTTTAGTTTATTTGCAGGGAAAGAGATTACCAATGTACTGCACTATCTGTGTGTCAATCTGTGCAATATTGCTGCCTTCAACACTCCACCACATCCGTCAGACTCAAATCAGAGGTGTGTGTGTGTGTGGGGTCACATAGGCCTACTTCAGAATTCAGAATACTGCAACTCTACCTCAGAATCCAATGAGACAATAAACAGGAACACAAACTATCTGGGACTTGAATGGAAAGTAAAGAAATGACTTTTTCATTGTTAGTCTACTTATAATGTAGGCCTTTGTTTGTGGCAGTATTATGCAAAAGAGAGATACAATATATAGTATTTAAAGTTATTTATTAGTTAAATTAGTAAATTAAACTAGTAAATTCAATAGGTTAATGAGCACAGACACAGAAACCGTCCCAAAATTGTCAGACTCCAGCGTGATAAAATGCCCGGGCTAGTCCGCCCCTGGCCTAGGCCCTATGCTGTCATTCACATCTCATCATAGGTTCACTGACAGTCAGCCGATACTATAGGCGTATTACTCTTACAAACTGGTTGTGTCATAACACAGTTCAGTTGCACAACACATTCTACAACATTAATGCAACTTTTTGTAACACTTGGGTGTAATTCTTTACTCCTGTATATACATATAGGGTATGAGCCTTCATAATGCCTTTATAACATGTTGTATCTATCTACACTGCAATGGCTGTTATTTATTTTATTTATTTATTTAACCTTTATTTAACTAGGCAAGTCAGTTAAGAACATATTCTTATTTACAATGACGGCCTACCCCGGCCAAACCCTAACCCGGCCAAACCCTAACGCTGGCCCAATTGTGCGCCGCCCTATGGAACTCCCAATCACGGCCGGTTGTGATGCAGCCTGGAATCGATGCAGGGTCTATAGTGACGCCTCCAGCACTGAGATGCAGTGCCTTAGACCGCTGCACCACTCGGGAGCCCACATGACTTTGATAAAGGGGTCATACATGCTTATTACAAGTCTTACAATGCATTAAACCTGTTTCCTACTGTTACTCAACTGGTCTTGTAGCAATATTGGTAAGAAGAAGTCATCTCTGTGGCAGCTGTTTCTCTGTAGCTCTACAGAGGTTTACTGGGCTTGGAGCAGTCAGCTGACATCTTCATTAAACATCAATACTATACTGTGGTAATTCTGGTAAAGATGAGCATGACTTCTGTCACAACACCAGCACGTCTACGGCACTGCAGTTAGAGAGTCAGATATGGTATGAGCATGTCCTGGCCTGTTTAAACACTAAGCCCAAGAGGAGGAATGCTGTTTGAGCAGTCTTGGGAGGCAGGAAGTGGGAGAGAGGGAATGACAGGTAGACTCTCTTCCAATTTGTCTTCTTGCCTCCTTCTTAAACCACATTGGAGGAAAAGATCAAAGGTCCCTCCCCTCGGACCTTCTCCTCCAATGCGACGTAAGGAGAGGATGCAAGGAGTCAATGGAAGACAAATTGGGAAAGAGCCGTCTACTTTCTCCTTATTCCCTCTCTCTGGTCTGACCAACTGGGAGAGGTGGTGTGAAGAAGATGTTGGTCCCATCCTGAAACAACCCCTAGACACTGGTGGAGATGTGGATTTTTTTAAATGGAACCTTTATTTAGCTAGGAAAGTCTGTTAAAAACAAATTCTTATTTACAATGACGGCCTACATCGGTCAAACCCGGACAACGCTGAGCCAATTGTGCGCCGCCCTATGGGACTCCCAATCACGGCCGGTTGTGATACAGGCTGGATTCGAACCAGGGTGTCTGTAGTGATGCCTCTAGCAGTGAGATGCAGTGCCTTAGACCGCTGCGCCACTCAGCAGCCGTGAAAGGTCTAGTTCTACTACATGACTCAGAGCAAGCCTACAAGGTCTAGTTCTTCTACATGACTCAGAGCAGGCCTACAAGGTCTAGTTCTACTACATGACTCAGAGCAAGCCTACAAGGTCTAGTTCTACTACATGACTCAGAGCAGGCCTACAAGGTCTAGTTCTACTACATGACTCAGAGCAAGCCTACAAGGTCGAGTTCTACTACATGACTCAGAGCAGGCCTACAAGGTCTAGTTCTACTACATGACTCAGAGCAAGTCTACAAGGTCGAGTTCTACTACATGACTCAGAGCAGGCCTACAAGGTCTAGTTCTACTACATGACTCAGAGCAGGCCTACAAGGTCTAGTTCTACTACATGGCTCAGTGCAGGCCCACAAGGTCTAGTTCTACTACATGACTCAGAGCAGGCCTACAAGGTCTAGTTCTACTACATGGCTCAGAGCAGGCCTACAAGGTCTAGTTCTACTACATGACTCAGAGCAGGCCTACAAGATCTAGTTCTACTACATGACTCAGAGCAGGCCAACAAGGTCTAGTTCTACTACATGACTCAGAGCAGGCCCACAAGGTCTAGTTCTACTACATAGCTCAGAGCAGGCCCACAAGGTCTAGTTCTACTACATGACTCAGAGCAGGCCTACAAGGTCGAGTTCTTCTACATGACTCAGAGCAGGCCTACAAGGTCGAGTTCTTCTACATGACTCAGAGCAGGCCTACAAGGTTGAGTTCTTCTACATGACTCAGAGCAGGCCTACAAGGTCGAGTTCTTCTACATGACTCAGAGCAGGCCTACAAGGTCGAGTTCTTCTACATGACTCAGAGCAGGCCTACACGCCATACAGTAAATGTACCACCAAGTCTATGAGAGGACTAGGCAGAGCTACTACCACACGGCGTGTATTGGTCTGATCCTTTCACATCTACAGACGTGTCTATGGGTCCTAGGCCAGGGGCTAGGCCATTTTCTCTTCAGCATCTCCGTTTGAGAATAAGTCTACATGAGAGAGGGACCACTCATGTGCCACACTCTAGAATTAAACACATATTGAGTTCCACCTAAAACAAAACATCATTTTGTAGTATGACTTTACTTGTAAATGACTTGTGAAGCATCTAGCAATGCTATAAAGCATTTTGAAGTTGTTGTTCATTTAAAGTCCAAATACCACCTTTGTCCCATGTTGGTCACCACTAAGCCACAGTATGAGAATCCTCCTTTGGGGGATATTCACTGAACGCCCCTGTTGTGCTCCTAAATGCCAACTTGAGATAGACATGATGACAATGTACTACTCTGTGTGTGGTTGTTGACCGGTTCCAACAATGATCCAATTCACTGTAAGGAGTTCACCCCTCAAGCTCTGCATAAACCCAAAGACAAGTGATAGGAAAAGAGCCCTTACCTTATTCATACCAAAATGCACTAGGATTCTGACATTCTTAACAGTAGGCAAAACTGCAGATATGTTGCACTCATACTCATCCTCTCCTTGGTCCACATTAACAGATGCAAAGAGGATGCTTCAGTAAATCTGATGTAAACTGGATGTTTATGTAAATATTATGTAAATGTCACAGTTGTTGATAGAGTGTAAAGAAAGGTCTTTGTTTTAGGACATTAAATCATGCGGCTGCTTACTGGTCTAAATAAGCAGGAAATAAATCCATTACTGAAAAGGGCAAATTCAATTCTGTTCTCTCAATGATGTACAACTGTAAAGCATCTTTGTCTACCAACATTTTCAAAAGTATCTTAATGACGTTTTCTGGTTGAAAACTAGTTGAGAAGACATCATATAACCAAATTACAACCAACTAGTAACAACATATTTATCATGGGAAGATAAACACGTCATGGGACATACGTCATTTTGGTTGTTACCTGGTCAGATTACATCCAACGAAATATACATTTTTCTGGAAAAAAGGGTAAAATGTAATGAATAAAGCTTCCTTATAAAACCAGTGTACTGTAGACTACAACCTGACCACGGTGTTATAAAACCAGTTTACTGTAGACGACAACCTGACCATGGTGTTATAAAACCAGTGTACTGTAGACTACAACCTGAACATGGTGTTATAAAACCAGTGTACTGTAGACTACAACCTGAACATGGTGTTATAAAACCAGTGTACTGTAGACTACAACCTGACCATGGTGTTATAAAACCAGCGTACTGTAGACTACAACCTGACCACGGTGTTATAAAACCAGTGTACTGTAGACTACAACCTGAACATGGTGTTATAAAACCAGTGTACTGTAGACTACAACCTGAACAAGGTGTTATAAAACCAGTGTACTGTAGACCACAACCTGACCACGGTGTTATAAAACCAGTGTACTGTAGACTACAACCTGAACATGGTGTTATGTGCATCTGAAAGCCAGGGATTTCTCAATACAGGGTCCATCTCAAATGTATGTACAGTTGAAGTCAGAAGTTCACATACAGGTTGGAGTCATTAAAACTTGTTTTTCAACCTCTCCACAAATGTCTTGTTAACAAACTATAGTTTTGGTCGGTTAGGACATCTACTTTGTGCATGACACAAGTAATTTTTCCAACAATTGTTTACAGACAGATTATTTCACTTAAAATTCACTGTATCACAATTCCAGTGGGTCAGAAGTTTACATACACTAAGTTGGCTGTGCCTTTAAACAGCTTGGAAAATTCCAGAAAATGATGTCATGGCTTTAGAAGCTTCTGATTGGCTAATTGACATCATTTGAGTCAATTGGAGGTGTACCTGTGGATATATTTCAAGGCCTACCTTCAGACTCAGTGCCTCTTTGCTTGACATCATGGGAAAATCAAAAGAAGTCAGCCAAGACCTCAGAAAAACATTTGTAGGCCTCCACAAGCCTGGTTCATCCTTGGGAGCAATTTTTAAATGCCCGAAGGTACCACGTTCATCTGTACAAACAATAGTATGCAAGTATAAACACCATGGGACCACACAGCCGTCATACCGCTCAGGAAGGAGACGCGTTCTGTCTCCTAGAGATGAATGTACTTTGGTGCGAAAAGTGCAAACCAATCCCAGAACAACAGCAAAGGACCTTGTGAAGATGCTGGAGAAAACAGGTTCAAAAATATCTATATCCACAGTAAAACGAGTCCTATATCAACATAACCTGAAAGGCCGCTCAGCAAGGAAGAAGCCACTTCTCCAAAACCGCCATAAAAAAGCCAGACTACGGTTTGCAACTGTACATGGGGACAAAGATTGTACTTTTTGGAGAAATGTCCTCTGGTCTGATGAAACAGAAATAGTACTGTTTGGTCATAATGACCATCGTTATGTTTGAAGGAAAAAGGGGGAGGCTTGCAAGCCAAAGAACACCATTCCAACTGTGAAACACGGGGGTGGCAGCATCATGCTGTGGGGGTGCTTTGCTGCAGGAGGGACTGGTGCACTTCACAAAATAGATGGCATCATGGGGAAGGAAAATTATGTGGATATATTGAAGCAACATCTCAAGACATCAGTCAGGAAGTTTAAGCTTGGTCGCAAATGGGTCTTCCAAATGGACAATGACCCCAAGCATACTTCCAAAGTTGTAGCAAAATGGCTTAAGGTCAACAAAGTCAAGGTATTGGAGTAGCCATCAAAAAGCCCTGACCTCAATCCCATTGAAAATTTGTGGGCAGAACTGAAAAAGCGTGTGCGAGCAAGGAGGCCTACAAACCTGACTCAGTTACACCAGCTCTGTCAGGAGGAATGGGTCAAAATTCACCCAACTTTTTGTTGGGAGCTTGTGGAAGGCTACCCGAAACGTTTGACCCAAGTTAAACAATTTAAAGGCAATGATACAAAATACTAATTGAGTGTATGTAAACTTCTGACCCACTGGGAATGTGATGAAAGAAATAAAAGCTGAAATAAATCACTCTACTATTATTCTGACATTTCACATTCTTAAAATAAAGTGGTGAACCTAACTGACCTAAGACAGGGAATTTTTACTGGGATTAAATATCAGGAATTGTGAAAAGCTGAGTTTAAATGTATTTGGCTAAGGTGTATGTAAACTTCCGACTTCAACTGTATGTCACATAGGCCTACTGTCACATATATCTAATCAGAAACCACTGACCAAGTCATGACTGATGAGCTAACATTATCTTCATTAAAGACGTGCCAGATCATTAGTTGATTATGGCAGTCAGTGTGTTCAAGTTCACTCTATAAAGACTAACACTGTTACACTGAACAAAGGAAAACTCCACTGTCACGGCTGTCGTAGGAAGGAGTAGACCAAAGTGCAGCGTGTGTGTCGTTCCACATTTTATTTACACTGTGGAACTATGCAATACATATAAATAAACTGACTAACAAACCGTGACGCAGCGTTAACAAACACGTACTCAAAACAATCTCCCACAAACCCAGGTGGGACAAACACCAACTTAAATATGACCTCCAATTAGAGACAACGATGACCAGCTGCCTCTAATTGGAGATCATCTCAAACAAAGCCCAACATAGAAATACAAAAACTAGAGCAACCCAACATAGAAATAACTAAACTAGGAAACCCCCCTGTCACGCCCTGACCTACTCTACCATAGAAAATAACAGCTTTCTATGGTCAGGATGTGACATTCACAAACACTATAAAGACTAACACTGTTACACTGAGCAAAGGAAAACTTCACAAACACTACAAAGACTAACACTGTTACACTGAGCAAAGGAAAACTTCAAAAACACTATAAAAACTAACACTGTTACACTGAACAAAGGAAAACTTCACAAACACTATAAAGACTAACACTGTTACACTGAGCAAAGGAAAACTTCACAAACACTATAAAGACTAACACTGTTACACTGAGCAAAGGAAAACTTCACAAACACTATAAAGACTAACACTGTTACACTGAGCAAAGGAAAACTTCACAAACACTATAAAGACTAACACTTTTACACTGAACAAAGGAAAACTTCAAACACTATAAAGACTAACACTGTTACACTGAACAAAGGAAAACTTCACAAACACTATAAAGACTAACACTGTTACACTGAACAAAGGAAAACTTCACAAACACTATAAAGACTAACACTGTTACACTGAACAAAGGAAAACTTCACAAACACTATAAAGACTAACACTGTTACACTGAGCAAAGGAAAACTTCACAAACACTATAAAGACTAACACTGTTACACTGAACAAAGGAAAACTTCACAAACACTAAAGACTAACACTGTTACACTGAGCAAAGGAAAACTTCACAAACACTATAAAGACTAACACTGTTACACTGAACAAAGGAAAACTTCACAAACACTATAAAGACTAACACTGTTACACTGAACAAAGGAAAACTTCAAACACTATAAAGACTAACACTGTTACACTGAACAAAGGAAAACTTCACAAACACTATAAAGACTAACACTGTTACACTGAACAAAGGAAAACTTCACAAACACTATAAAGACTAACACTGTTACACTGAACAAAGGAAAACTTCACAAACACTATAAAGACTAACACTGTTACACTGAACAAAGGAAAACTTCACAAACACTATAAAGACTAACACTGTTACACTGAACAAAGGAAAACTTCACAAACACTATAAAGACTAACACTGTTACACTGAACAAAGGAAAACTTCACAAACACTATAAAGACTAACACTGTTACACTGAACAAAGGAAAACTTCACAAACACATTCAACTTTCACACTGTTTCACTCTAGTTTGTTTTCACAACTGGACAGATGGAAGCACGGCTATTTGTTGAATGTTATTTTTCCTTGTATTGTTCCAACATCAAGGCCATGTCTGCTGGTATGCTGGTGTGTGTGTGTGTGTGCGCGTGTGTGTGCGTGTGCGTGTGCGTGTGTGTGTTGCATCCTGGTATTCTTGGAATGTGACAGTAGATGTTGGCCAGTAAAGTTATTAAATATTTGGGAAGAATTTCTGAAGGCTCATATCTACTAAAGTTCGAGACATAGCGTATAGTGTTCTGTAGCTAAACAGCTGGATTTAAAAACCCAGAAAAGACAGGGTAAAACATTTAAACACAGCACTATACACAACAACAGTGGACAACTCCCAGAGATACACATTCACTTGGACATGGGCTACTACTGCTGCTACTGCACATTAGCCTCATCAATACAGACAGTGTTATACACATTCACAATATCACATTAGCCTCATCAATACAGACAGTGCTACACACACTCACAATATCACATTAGCCTCATCAATACAGACAGTGTTACACACATTCACAATATCACATTGTGAAAACGCATTTGAGGATGAAATGTGTATCAGGCCAGTGGATTACAGGGTTTAGTGTAACTAAGGGGGCAGAGCCAACATGCAGGCCATTATTCTCATGTTAGACTAGAGAGAGGCACCGCGCAGGCCATTATTCTCATGTTAGACTAGAGAGAGGCACCGCGCAGGCCATTATTCTCATGTTAGACTAGAGAGAGGCACCGCGCAGGCCATTATTCTCATGTTAGACTAGAGAGAGGCACCGCGCAGGCCATTATTCTCATGTTAGACTAGAGAGAGGCACCGCGCAGGCCATTATTCTCATGTTAGACTAGAGAGAGGCACCGCGCAGGCCATTATTCTCATGTTAGACTAGAGAGAGGCACCGTGCAGGCCATTATTCTCATGTTAGACTAGAGAGAGGCACCGCGCAGGCCATTATTCTCATGTTAGACTAGAGAGAGGCACCGCGAAGGCCATTATTCTCATGTTAGACTAGAGAGAGGCACCGCGCAGGCCATTATTCTCATGTTAGACTAGAGAGAGGCACCGCGCAGGCCATTATTCTCATGTTAGACTAGAGAGAGGCACCGCGCAGGCCATTATTCTCATGTTAGACTAGAGAGAGGCACCGCGCAGGCCATTATTCTCATGTTAGACTAGAGAGAGGCACCGCGCAGGCCATTATTCTCATGTTAGACTAGAGAGAGGCACCGCGCAGGCCATTATTCTCATGTTAGACTAGAGAGAGGCACCGCGCAGGCCATTATTCTCATGTTAGACTAGAGAGAGGCACCGCGCAGGCCATTATTCTCATGTTAGACTAGAGAGAGGCACCGGTCAGGCCATTATTCTCATGTTAGACTAGAGAGAGGCACCGGTCAGGCCATTATTCTCATGTTAGACTAGAGAGAGGCACCGCGCAGGCCATTATTCTCATGTTAGACTAGAGAGAGGCACCGCGCAGGCCATTATTCTCATGTTAGACTAGAGAGAGGCACCGCGCAGGCCATTATTCTCATGTTAGACTAGAGAGAGACACCGCGCAGGCCATTATTCTCATGTTAGACTAGAGAGAGGCACCGTGCAGGCCATTATTCTCATGTTAGACTAGAGAGAGGCACCGCGCAGGCCATTATTCTCATGTTAGACTAGAGAGAGGCACCGCGCAGGCCATTATTCTCATGTTAGACTAGAGAGAGGCACCGTGCAGGCCATTATTCTCATGTTAGACTAGAGAGAGGCACCGTGTAGGCCATTATTCTCATGTTAGACTAGAGAGAGGCACCGTGCAGGTCTGTCTTAACTCATAATATAACAGGCCTCAAAAGCCTGCCCTGTCTGAGCGATCTCTGTCTGTGTGGACATACAGTGCTCACTGACTAACTGAGCATCATGAGAAAACCCACATCACATCGTACATGTATGGATGCTCGAGGAAGAAAGGGAATTAACCCAAACCTCTCCTTGAGTACCCCCATTGTCCTCAGCTAGTCCCCAGCCAGTTCCACTGTACAAGCACACCTCATTCAACTGGTAAAAACATCATCAGCCCTTTATCTGGTCAGAACAAGCAGACCTATATTGAACTGGTTAAAAAATCATTATGCCCTGTATGACTTGATTCAGGTGTGATTGTACTGGAGGTGTCATGCCCATAGTGAGACAGGCCTCAGGACTCAACACCCTGGCTTCAACGTTTACAATATGTCCAGCATAGGACCCATAGGGCTCTGGTCTAAAGTAGTGCACTATATAGGGAATAGGGCTCTGGTCTAAAGTAGTGCACTATATAGGGAATAGGGCTCTGGTCTAAAGTAGTGCAATATATAGGGAATAGGGTTCTGGTCTAAAGTAGTGCACTATATAGGGAATAGGGCTCTGGTCTAAAGTAGTGCACTATATAGGAATAGGGCTCTGGTCTAAAGTAGTGCACTATATAGGAATAGGGCTCTGGTCTAAAGTAGTGCAATATATAGGGATTAGGGCGCCATTTTGGGGACGCAGACATAGTATTTTCTCATGCAGCTGAGGTGGTGTGGAAGTCAAGTATCCATGGTGATAAATGTATATACTCTCTGTTGCAATTCCTCTGAAATCACAAGGGTTAGTGTGCAGAGTACAGTGTGGTTCACAAGGACACATTGTATAATGGCTCGGGACATTGTGATTGAGTTTGACACAAGCCCAAGGTTCCAAGGAGTTGGCAGTACCACTGGACCAATCTGAACGAGGCTTATAAAGCATATCAACACACTAAAATGGGTTAACTGTTACGAGTGAGCTGAGAGTCGGGAAGCACGTTCAGGGAGTGAGTGTTTTAATAAATAAACAAAACATGACACACAGACAACGCACCTACATGAAAACAGAGTCAATAACACCTGAGGAAAGAACCAAGGGGAGTGACAGATATAGGGAAGGTAATCAAGGAGGTGATGGAGGCCAGGTGAGGGTCATGAGGCGCTGGTGCGCGTGACGATGGGAACAGGTGTGCAGGATAATCAGCAGCCTGATGATCTAGAGGCTGGAGAGGGAGTATACATGACATTAACATTAAACCCACTAAAAACACTCAGCGCTTTTAACTTTGCCCAAAAATCCCAAATGGTAAGACTGGCCTCTTCAGGACATTTGTATGTATTACAGTTTCCCAGGCCAACATAATGGGAAAATAAAGATATTACCTCATGCAAGAGTAGCACAAATTATGATGAAAGATAGCACATGAATAAAACTATTGAGACAGTCCCCAGGGAGAATATGCAGTCGTTTACCTAATTGCCTCATATTGTTTTACTTCCTAAACATGTATTTATTTTCCCACCAGGCACTGCACTATCCTTTGTTGGGTGCTGGTGATGTCATAGAGAGATGAGTCTGGGGTGTATCAGCTGAATGCAACATAGACAGAGATATTAACCTGGAATGAATCCCCAGGCAGAGGCAGGCCTGAGTGTGTGTGTGGACGTGTTTAACTATACTTGTGGGGACCAGAAGTTGGATATTGGATTTTGAATGGGACTGAATTGTGTGTGTGTGTGTGTGTGTGTGTGTGTGTGTGTGTGTGTGTGTGTGTGTGTGTGTGTGTGTGTGTGTGTGTGTGTGTGTGTGTGTGTGTGTGTGTGTGTGTGTACGCACATGTGTGTTGTGACAAACTCTACTTTAAGCATCACAAGCACATATCCTATACTATACATACTGTAGAAAGCTTAGAATGCTTATCAAGTAACTGAAGAACCATTGAGCTGTACCACTATTCCCCCAGTCCCACTGTCAAAGTGATGCCATTTCAGCCAGATGCTAGGATTATCCATTGATGGCTATGGTTCATGGTGAGGAATAGAGGGTGTGGTATTATTTTTTGAGAGTATTATTTAGAGAGTATTACTGCAAGATAATGAGTCCTGTGCTGTTCTTATTATGAGCCTGGAGCAGTGTGGTCTATGGTAGATGTCAAAACACTGTACTGCTGCCCACTCATAAACACATGAACACACATACAGAAATGTTAACACACACACACACACACACGAATGTGTCCTGAAGGGTCCATCAGGGCTGTCAAGGGCTCCAGAGTGTGACTGATGACAGCCTTGGGCTGATTTCCAAATGCTACCCTATTCCCTACATAGGCCCTATATAGTGCACACCTTTTGACCAGAGCTCTATGGGTCATAAGTAGTTCACTAAATAGGGAATATAGAGTGCCATTTGGGACGCAGAAAGGGTGCGTGAAATACAGGCCTCCTGACTAGACGGGTGCTGTTGGAGCCCAGCCTGGGACAAGACAGTCATGGGACAAGGCAGTCATTCTACATTCCCCTGCTGTAGGCCACAGGGATATACAGTAATCTAACATGGGCCAAGGCAATAGAATCACTTATATACAGTCCATTCAGGAGGTATTCAGATCCCTCGACTCTTTCCACATTTTGTTTATTCTAAAACGGATAATTTTCCCCCCCTAATCAATCTACAAACAATACCCCATAATGACAAAGCAAAAACCGGTTGTTGTTTTTGTGCAAATGCATAAAAAATACTAAACTTAAATATCACATTTACGTAAGTATTCAAACCCTTTACTCAGTACTTTGTTGAAGCATCTTTGGCAGTGATTACAGCCTCGAGTCTTCTTGGGTATGACGCTACAAGCTTGGCACACCTGTATTTGGGGAGTTTCTCCCATTCTTTTCTGCAGATCCTCTCAAGCTCTGTCAGGTTAGATGGGGAGCATTGCTGCAGAGCTATTTTCAGGTCTCTCCAGGGATGTTCGATCAGGTTCAAGTCCAGGCTCTGGCTGGGCCACTCAAGAACATTCAGAGACTTGTCCTGAAGCCACTGCTGCGTTTTTTTGGCTGTGTGCTTAGGGTCATCGTCCTGTTGGAAGGTGAACCTTCGCCCCAGTCTGAGGTCCTGAGTGCTCTGGAGCAGGTTTCCATCAAGGATCTCTCTGTACTTTGCTCCATTCATCTTTCCCTCGATCCTGACTAGTCTCCCAGTCCCTGCCGCTGAAAAAAATCCCTGCAGCATGATGCTGCCACCACCATGCTTCACTGTAGGGATGGTGCCAGGTTTCCTCCAGACGTGACGCTTGGTATTGAGGCCAAAGAGTTCAATCTTGGATTCATCAGACCAAAGAATCTGGTTTCTCATGATCTGGGAGTCCTTTAGGTGCCTTTTGGCAAACTCCAAGCAGGCTATCATGTGCCTTTTACTGAGGAGTGGCCTCCGTCTGGCCACTCTACCATAAAGGCCTGATTGGTGGAGTGCTGCAGAGATGGTTGTCCTTCTGGAAGGTTTTCCCATCTCCACAGAGGAACTCTGGAGCTCTGTCATAGTGACCATTGGGTTCTTGGTCACCTCCCTGACCGAGGCCCTTCTCCCCCGATGTTTGTAGATTGACGAGGGGGGAAGAAAATGTGTAATCCATTTTAGAATAAGGCTGTAACATAACAAAATGTGGAAAACGTCAAGGGGTGTGAATACTTTCCGAATGCACTGTATCAGTCATGTTGCCTCACAGAAGACATCACACAATGGTCACCTGTCTGTCTCGACCCATAGTTAGATCCATCGAGCTGTCTCTCCCATCTCTTACATCAAATACATTAAAGGCCTGACTGCTCCATGGCTACCGGTCTGAGTGATAAACATGACTGCTCTATGAGTAACGTTACCAGTCTGAGTGATAGACATGACTGCTCTATGAGTAACGTTACCAGTCTGAGTGATAGACATGACTGCTCTATGAGTAACGTTACCAGTCTGAGTGATAGACATGACTGCTCTATGAGTAACGTTACCAGTCTGAGTGATAGAAATGACTGCTCTATGGGTAACGTTACCAGTCTGAGTGATAGACATGACTACTCTATGGGTAACGTTACCAGTCTGAGTGATAGACATGACTGCTCTATGAGTAACGTTACCAGTCTGAGTGATAAACATGACTGCTCTATGAGTAACGTTACCAGTCTGAGTGATAAACATGACTGCTCTATGAGTAACGTTACCGGTCTGAGTGATAAACATGACTGCTCTATGAGTAACGTTACCAGTCTGAGTGATAGACATGACTGCTCTATGAGTAACGTTACCAGTCTGAGTGATAGACATGACTGCTCTATGAGTAACGTTACCGGTCTGAGTGATAAACATGACTGCTCTATGAGTAACGTTACCAGTCTGAGTGATAGACATGACTGCTCTATGAGTAACGTTACCAGTCTGAGTGATAGACATGACTGCTCTATGAGTAACGTTACCAGTCTGAGTGATAGACATGACTGCTCTATGGGTAACGTTACCAGTCTGAGTGATAGACATGGCTGCTCTATGAGTAACGTTACCAGTCTGAGTGATAAACATGACTGCTCTATGAGTAACGTTACCAGTCTGAGGGATAGACATGGCTGCTCTATGAGTAACGTTACCAGTCTGAGTGATAGACATGACTGCTCTATGAGTAACGTTACCAGTCTGAGTGATAGACATGACTGCTCTATGAGTAATGTTACCAGTCTGAGTGATAGACATGACTGCTCTATGAGTAACGTTACCGGTCTGAGTGATAAACATGGCTGCTCTATGAGTAACGTTACCAGTCTGAGTGATAGACATGACTACTCTATGAGTAACGTTACCAGTCTGAGTGATAGACATGACTGCTCTATGGGTAATGTTACCAGTCTGAGTGGTAGACATGACTGCTCTATGAGTAACGTTACCAGTCTGAGTGATAGACATGACTGCTCTATGGGTAACGTTACCAGTCTGAGTGGTAGACATGACTGCTCTATGAGTAACGTTACCAGTCTGAGTGATAGACATGACTACTCTATGAGTAACGTTACCAGTCTGAGTGATAGACATGGCTGCTCTATGGGTAACGTTACCAGTCTGAGTGGTAGACATGACTGCTCTATGGGTAATGTTACCAGTCTGAGTGATAGACATGACTGCTCTATGAGTAACGTTACCAGTCTGAGTGATAGACATGACTGCTCTATGAGTAACGTTACCAGTCTGAGGGATAGACATGACTGCTCTATGGGTAATGTTACCAGTCTGAGTGATAGACATGACTGCTCTATGAGTAACGTTACCAGTCTGAGTGATAAACATGACTGCTCTATGGGTAATGTTACCAGTCTGAGTGGTAGACATGACTGCTCTATGAGTAACGTTACCGGTCTGAGTGATAAACATGACTGCTCTATGGGTAATGTTACCAGTCTGAGTGGTAGACATGACTGCTCTATGGGTAACGTTACCAGTCTGAGTGATAGACATGACTGCTCTATGAGTAACGTTACCAGTCTGAGGGATAGACATGACTGCTCTATGGGTAATGTTACCAGTCTGAGTGATAGACATGACTGCTCTATGGGTAATGTTACCAGTCTGAGTGATAGACATGGCTGCTCTATGGGTAACGTTACCAGTCTGAGTGATAGACATGACTGCTCTATGAGTAACGTTACCAGTCTGAGTGATAGACATGGCTGCTCTATGGGTAACGTTACCAGTCTGAGTGATAGACATGACTGCTCTATGAGTAATGTTACCAGTCTGAGTAGTAGACATGAAAGCAATGTATCAGGCTAAAGAGGACTCATATGTTCAAATGCTGGGCCAATTTCCTTCTCTTTACCAATGTTAGGAAGGAGGTATTTCCACCCAGAAGTCTGTGTGTGCTCATCTCCTTTCATTCCACCCAGAGAGCTTTGTGCATTCTATGAGCTTCTGTTTGGATTCCCACATTCAAGTCTCTTTGAAGTGGCTGACAGACAGTCTGGTGTCTCTGTCTGGCTCGGCATTATATACATTCACTTCTCTACATTAACTTACTTTTACCAACTACAGAAGCTGAGGTGGAAAATGTCACTAAAATACATCCAAATGGTGTTTATTTCAGTAGACCTGGTCTTGCTGTCACTGCACTGCACAGGGCCTGGTCTTGCACTGTGTACATTGATGTACCATTGATGAACCATTGATGAATTGCAGAACCAACATATACTTGGAGGCAGTCCAAAACCAACCTATGGCAATACAATCAAGGCAACATGGCATATCAACTGTATACAAGACAGACAGTAGTTAGGATGCTAATCATCATAGGGCCTTCATGGAGGAATCAAATACATGATGCTAATCATCATAGGGCCTTCATGGAGGAATCAAATACATGATGCTAATCATCATAGGGCCTTCATGGAGGAATCAAATACATGATTCTAATCATCACAGGGCCTTCATGGAGGAATCAAATACATGATGCTAATCATCATAGGGCCTTCATGGAGGAATCAAATACATGATTCTAATCATCACAGGGCCTTCATGGAGGAATCAAATACATGATGCTAATCATCATAGGGCCTTCATGGAGGAATCAAATACATGATTCTAATCATCACAGGGCCTTCATGGAGGAATCAAATACATGATTCTAATCATCACAGGGCCTTCATGGAGGAATCAAATACATGATTCTAATCATCACAGGGCCTTCATGGAGGAATCAAATACATGATGCTAATCATCACAGGGCCTTCATGGAGGAATCAAATACATGATTCTAATCATCACAGGGCCTTCATGGAGGAATCAAATACATGATTCTAATCATCACAGGGCCTTCATGGAGGAATCAAATACATGATTCTAATCATCACAGGGCCTTCATGGAGGAATCAAATACATGATGCTAATCATCATAGGGCCTTCATGGAGGAATCAAATACATGATTCTAATCATCACAGGGCCTTCATGGAGGATTCAAATACATGATTCTAATCATCACAGGGCCTTCATGGAGGAATCAAATACATGATTCTAATCATCACAGGGCCTTCATGGAGGAATCAAATACATGATGCTAATCATCATAGGGCCTTCATGGAGGAATCAAATACATGATTCTAATCATCACAGGGCCTTCATGGAGGAATCAAATACATGATTCTAATCATCATATGGCCTTCATGGAGGAATCAAATACATGATTCTAATCATCATATGGCCTTCATGGAGGAATCAAATACATGATTCTAATCATCACAGGGCCTTCATGGAGGAATCAAATACATGATTCTAATCATCACAGGGCCTTCATGGAGGAATCAAATACATGATGCTAATCATCATAGGGCCTTCATGAAGGAATCAAATACATGATTCTAATCATCACAGGGCCTTCATGGAGGAATCAAATACATGATTCTAATCATCACAGGGCCTTCATGGAGGAATCAAATACATGATGCTAATCATCATAGGGCCTTCATGGAGGAATCAAATACATGATTCTAATCATCACAGGGCCTTCATGGAGGAATCAAATACATGATTCTAATCATCATATGGCCTTCATGGAGGAATCAAATACATGATTCTAATCATCATATACCTATAATACTATCATAAAGTTTCATACAGTAGCCAGCTGCTAACATCCTTTATACTGGGCCTTTCTGCTGGAGATGTTGCTGCCCTGTGGATTGCTGCCCACTGTCTGGATCCCACCGCTGCCACCAAATGTAAGGAAGGCCGTTGGTGGCTGATTAAAGCACATTTCCTAGTCTAGTCCCAGTCTAACACAATGCATACTGCTGACATACAAGTTTCTGTGTACCCAGAGCAGAAGCCAGCAACCACATCTCCTTCTCCACAGCTGCCACCCGGCTTGGCTTTGATCCCAGAGGACCAACTTCCATGTCAAACGTCTAGCGGCAGAGGAGCTGTTAGTGTCAAACACCTGCCTCTGAGCCTCAGACAAGACAGCCACAGAGGCCCAAATGGCACCCTATTCCCTACATAGTGCACTACTTTTGACCAGTGTGCTATGGGTATTGCACTATATAGAGAATAGGGTGCATTTGGAATGTAGACAGAGGCTTTTAATTGCCCCGATATGAATCTCCTAATTATCTCCAAGCCCCCCACGCTTCCAGGATCAGTCCCTCGTTGTCCCGATGATCCTTCCACTAATTAAGGATCAGTCTTTCATCGTCCTGATGATCCTTCCACTAATTAAGAATCAGTCTTTCATCGTCCTGATGATCCTTCCACTAATTAAGGATCAGTCTTTCATCGTCCTGATGATCCTTCCACTAATTAAGAATCAGTCTTTCATCGTCCTGACGATCCTTCCACTAATTAAGGATCAGTCTTTCATCGTTCTGATGATCCTTCCACTAATTAAGGATCAGTCTTTCATCGTCCTGATGATCCTTCCACTAATTAAGGATCAGTCTTTCATCGTCCTGATGATCCTTCCACTAATTAAGGATCAGTCTTTCATCGTCCTGATGATCCTCCCACTAATTAAGAATCAGTCTTTCATCGTCCTGATGATCCTTCCTCTAATTAAGAATCAGTCTTTCATCGTTCTGATGATCCTCCCACTAATTAAGGATCAGTCTTTCATCGTCCTGATGATCCTTCCACTAATTAAGGATCAGTCTTTCATCGTCCTGATGATCCTCCCACTAATTAAGAATCAGTCTTTCATCGTCCTGATGATCCTTCCTCTAATTAAGGATGAGTCATATGATATCATACATGCCTTTCAAATTCACTGTCTCAATTACAACGGAAAAACATTAGAGACCTGAACCATGCACTGTCTGACAAATGAACGGTGAAATGTACGTACTATAGTGGTGCACTAACATGGAAATGGTTGTAACTATGAGTCATCCCATGGGTGAAATCAGGGCTCTCCAACCCTGTTCCTGGAGAGCTACCCTCCTGTAGGTTTTTTCTCCAACCCTGTTCCTGGAGAGATGCCCTCCTGTAGGTTTTTTCTCCAACCCTGTTCCTGGAGAGATGCCCTCCTGTAGGTTTTTTCTCCAACCCTGTTCCTGGAGAGATACCCTCCTGTAGGTTTTTTCTCCAACCCTGTTCCTGGAGAGGTACCCTCCTGTAGGTTTTTTCTCCAACCCTGTTCCTGGAGAACCCTCCTGTAGGTTTTTTCTCCAACCCTGTTCCTGGAGAGGTACCCTCCTGTAGGTTTTTTCTCCAACCCTGTTCCTGGAGAGATGCCCTCCAGTAGGTTTTTTCTCCAACCCTGTTCCTGGAGAGATACCCTCCTGTAGGTTTTTTCTCCAACCCTGTTCCTGGAGAGAAACCCTCCTGTAGGTTTTTTCTCCAACCCTGTTCCTGGAGAGATACCCTCCTATAGGTTTTTTCTCCAACCCTGTTCCTGGAGAGGAACCCTCCTGTAGGTTTTTTCTCCAACCCTGTTCCTGGAGAGGTTACCCTCCTGTAGGTTTTTCTCCAACCCTGTTCCTGGAGAGATGCCCTCCTGTAGGTTTTTTCTCCAACCCTGTTCCTGGAGAGCTACCCTCCTGTAGGTTTTTTCTCCAACCCTGTTCCTGGAGAGATGCCCTCCTGTAGGTTTTTTCTCCAACCCTGTTCCTGGAGAGATGCCCTCCTGTAGGTTTTTTCTCCAACCCTGTTCCTGGAGAGATGCCCTCCTGTAGGTTTTTTCTCCAACCCTGTTCCTGGAGAGATACCCTCCTGTAGGTTTTTTCTCCAACCCTGTTCCTGGAGAGGTACCCTCCTGTAGGTTTTTTCTCCAACCCTGTTCCTGGAGAGGTACCCTCCTGTAGGTTTTTTCTCCAACCCTGTTCCTGGAGAGATACCCTCCTGTAGGTTTTTTCTCCAACCCTGTTCCTGGAGAGGTACCCTCCTGTACATTTTTTCTCCAACCCTGTTCCTGGAGAGATACCCTCCTGTAGGTTTTTTCTCCAACCCTGTTCCTGGAGAGATGCCCTCCTGTAGGTTTTTTCTCCAACCCTGTTCCTGGAGAGATGCCCTCCTGTAGGTTTTTCTCCAACCCTGTTCCTGGAGAGATGCCCTCCTGTAGGTTTTTTCTCCAACCCTGTTCCTGGAGAGATACCCTCCTGTAGGTTTTTTCTCCAACCCTAGCTGGTTGATAAGCTGAATCAGGCTGGTGATGACCTGTGCGGAGCCAAAGTCCAACCCAATGAGCAATGATGATTCATCCCAGTTTGAAGAATAGTGGGATAAGACATCAGCTTGCTGCCATAATGTAACCGACTGAAACCTAACAACAGACCTAATATCCTAACATTGCCCATTCTGCCCCATTACCCAAGCCCCATGGTACAACCAGGTCCTCAGGCCACCTGGGCAAAACTGGTTGAAATAACATCATCCCAGTTAAACTGGTTGAAATTACGTTATTATGATGTTATTAGGATGTCAATGTGACATCATTTCAACAATTTTTGCCCGCTGCGCATGTTGTCGTGACAACTATGATTGTTACCATCGTCACAGCTGTCTTAATTCCATAAAATTCTAGTTCAGACGTCCCCACTTTCCCCTGTCCTAAAGAGTCTCTTCTCTCTCTGCACACACAGCCACCAGCGCTGACTCAGGTATTTCAACATCACAATCAGCATCACTTCCCCACTGTAACCACCCTGGTCTGCTGCACGCTATCAGCTGCTAAGGGGCTAGCACATTGAAGAACAAAGCCCTTGCCTTGAGCGATGTCAACACAACACTCACCCACACAGCCACGGCTAGCGAAAGGTAGCCTAGAGGTTAAGAGTGTCAGGCCAGTAACCGAAAGGTTGCTGGTTCGAATCCCTAAGCCGACTAGGGGAAAAATCTGATGATGTGCCCTTGAGCAAGGCACTTAACCCTAATTGCACCTGTAAATCTCTCTGGATAAGAGTCTGTTAATGACTAAAATGTCAAAAAGCTAGCAAACAGTCCCAAATGAACATCCCCAGGACAACTCATTCCCCTGAGGCACTTGCTCTCAAGGTGATGGAGTATCAACACATGACTTGCCCCTTCACAATATCACTCTGGCACCATCACATTCTAATATATCTGTCTTGTTGAGACTTACAGTAAGAGGATGAAAATGAAATCTGAAGTTTGGAGAGACAGATGGCGTGCATAAACAAACCCAGTCACCCATTACTGATTCACTGACAGGCTACAAACTACTATCTTAACCTCCTAGTTTGTGATGATAGATTATAGAGGAGCAATGGACCCTGCTAATCTGGGTTTAGGAGATGATCCCAAATTAACACTACCGCGGTGCCCTTTGTCTATGAGGACACAGCAATTTACCAGTGAAATAAGGGCAAGAACCTGTTTTGTACACTCTAAACATTTGGTGGCAGCGGTGGGATTTGAAACCACGCCCCCAAAAAGACTGAAGCCCAAAGTAATTAAAGATACAGTAACCTATTATTGTCTCAATATAGGACAAGTAAAAGAAGATAACCCAGAGGTGAGTTAAAGCTGGATGTCATTGTGTCTGCTGGGATGGAAGCCAGGGGAGGTATCTGTGATTGTACAGGGATTTGTTTATGTATTGATGGTGTGAGATCTAGATTTAGTGAGCTAGTTACAGAGGAGAGATGTTTACTGTCAGAAGGTATGCCTATTTCCTCTGGCAGTGTGTGGGTAGGTGCTGCAGGGATTACATGTGCTCTCACTAATGGCATTAGCTGGGCTCACTCCACTACTGCTCTGTTTAGAGGGAGAAAGGTCTTAAACTGAACCCTAATGAAACCAGCTCATTAGCTACAGCAAGCTACAGATATCTCTGTCCCAGTGGTTTGTTATTACCTCTGGGGAAGCCACGTGTTCATGCTTCACACACACACACAGTCACACACAGGTGCATGGGCACACACACACACACACACACACATTTTGTCAAGGAACCAACACCCATTCCAATGACTGCACCTGTTAAGACGATTGTTGATTGTTGCCCTCTCATCCAATGAGAAATGTAATCTGGCATCTGATATTATCAGACTCTTACTAACATCTTTCTGAACAACACTGAAAGACAAACTAACATATCCTTCTGAACAACACAGAAAGACAAACTAACATATCCTTCTGAACAACACAGAAAGACAAACTAACATATCCTTCTGAACAACACAGAAAGACAAACTAACATATCCTTCTGAACAACACAGAAAGACAAACTAACATATCCTTCTGAACAACACAGAAAGACAAACTAACATATCCTTCTGAACAACACAGAAAGACAAACTAACATATCCTTCTGAACAACACTGAAAGACAAACTAACATATCCTTCTGAACAACACAGAAAGACAAACTAAGCTACCCTTCTGAACAACACTGAAAGACAAACTAACATATCCTTCTGAACAACACAGAAAGACAAACTAACCTACCCTTCTGAACAACACAGAAAGACAAACTAACATATCCTTCTGAACAACACAGAAAGACAAACTAACATATCCTTCTGAACAACACAGAAAGACAAACTAACATATCCTTCTGAACAACACAGAAAGACAAACTAACATATCCTTCTGAACAACACTGAAAGACAAACTAACATATCCTTCTGAACAACACAGAAAGACAAACTAACATATCCTTCTGAACAACACTGAAAGACAAACTAACATATCCCTCTGAACAATACAGAAAGACAAACTAAGCTACCCTTCTGAACAACACTGAAAGACAAACTAACATATCCTTCTGAACAACACAGAAAGACAAACTAACCTACCCTTCTGAACAACACTGAAAGACAAACTAACATATCCTTTTGAACAACACTGGAAGACAAAATAACATATCCTTCTGAACAACACAGAAAGCAACATAGAGTATCATACTGTACATCTCCAAGAGACAAATGAACAAAACATTGATCAAATAGTAACATGATCACGTCGATCAAGTATTTCAGAGAGAGAGAGCAACTCTCATTTACATAGGTACATTATCTACATGAATAAAATGAAAATAAACCCAAGGCACCTGATAATGAAATTCAACCACAGTGGAACATGACATTTCCCCATTTCCCGCTAACTGTGGCGACACCATGAATACATTAACAGAGGCAGGCAACAAGACAATCATCTGTTGACGATAGGCTATCTAATCCACATCGTTGGTTCCCAAGGCAGCCCATCTTACCTGGAGGAGGCGGATCCTTCACCGCAGGACGCAGGAAGGCTTGGAAACTGGACGCACAAAGTTCGCTCACTGTCCCCATGATGGCTCAGTCAAAACTGTGTTTGTGTGGATGGGGGAACGATCCTTAGTGTACTAGTGTGGGTGTGTGAGTGTCTGAGGGGCTTTCTCTTTCGTTCCCTGTGATTCAGTTCAGCAGACGGAGGTGGAGAAAGGATAAGTTGTCGTGAAGGCCAGTCTCCTTTCTTTCCAGAGAGAGAAAGAGAGAGAGCTCTCCTCATCCCCTTCCCCTTCTTCGCTCCTTCTCGTCTGCCTCCTCAGCCGACGGCTGCCGTCCATGGAACAAATCCTCCTCAGGTCCTGGTGTGTGTCACTGGGACTTCAAGTAGTCAAAGCACTTTTCCTTCACCTCCTATATTTCTCTCTCTCTTTGTGGATTTCAGTCTTTCTACCCTTTCTCTTCAGTAGCCGCAGCTGAACTCTGCTGATTTCTCCCTCGTCCCCGTTTGTGCTCTCTCTTCCTCTATTCTCTTCCTGTATTCTGCTCCCTCTCTCTGAGCCTCTTTTCTCTCTGTGTGTCTCTCTTGCGCTCCCTTCTTACTTTGCACAGTAACTCCGCACGATATTCTTAGACTAAACAGATTGCACACACAAACACATTCTCAGGCTGTGTGTAGGAGAACATATTAACTCACCTTATGGGCAAATTCTCTCTCAACACAAACAGATGCATTGAAAAACACCACTGGTGTTAACATCAATATTTTCTGCAGCACCAAGACCTGAAGCAGTTCAAAGGATCATGTTTCTAGGAATATTTAGTCATCCATCGGAATACTACAGGGTGTTTTTTAATATACTCTATCTAGACTCTATGCTCACATCCCTTGAAATGACTGGTATATGAGAACTCCATGTAACCTATAACTACACCAATCCAGTGCTTTTAAATATGTGGAGAGAAGGGAACGAGGGCACACTTCAGGAAGGAGGAGAGATCATTGGGAAGCACCGTATGTCCAGCAAATAAAGGCTTATTGGACCTTGGATTCTTTAAACCATTCCACACTCTTATATGAAAGTGGTATATTGAAATAACCTGTCAAAAGCTGCACGACATTGACCAAGATATATACTTCAACATGCCTATCTGAAAAATGTAAAACGTTCGCAATTGTCTGTGTGTATAGGCATTTAAAGCAAGACCTCATACACACACACAGATGTCTTAGCCAGGTTCCTAGATCTGTTCGTGCTGTCCTATGGTCATTGTCATTCCAAAACATGTCACGTCCTGACCAGTTTAGGGATTATTTGTTATTGTAGTTTGGTCAGGACGTGGCAGAGGGTATTTTGTTTATGTGGTTCGGGGTGGTGGTGTATGTAGCAGGGTGTTTGATTTATTATTTCCGGGTTTTGGTCTATGTTTTGTATTTCTATGTTCTTTCTGGTTTGTTGTATTTCTATGTTTAGGTTGATGGGGGTTGGACTCAATTGGAGGCAGGTGCTTTCTCATTGCCTCTGATTGAGAGTCCTATTTATGTGTAATTGTTTGGTTTGGTGTTGTGGGAGCTTGTTTCGCCTGTGTGAGCGTGACAAGACTGTTTTGTTGTTCGTGCGGTCTTCGTTTTGT
Organism: Salmo trutta; assembly: GCF_901001165.1. Lineage (NCBI taxonomy): Eukaryota > Metazoa > Chordata > Actinopteri > Salmoniformes > Salmonidae > Salmo > Salmo trutta. The sequence continues at coordinate 73,212,211 of NC_042957.1, read as the reverse complement.
TATTTTGGTGTTCTCTTTATTTAAAATAAATAACAAGATGAGCATCCACATTCCTGCTGCGTTTTGGTCCTCTATTCCCAACGACAGCCGTTACAAAACATGACATTGGACCATAGCAGTTAGCTATACAGGCCAAACAGATCTGGGACCAGGCTAACCTACTACAGGCGGCAGGTGGTTTAGAGTGTTGGTCCAGTAACCGAAAGGTTGCTGGTTCGAATCCCTGGGCTGACTAGGTGAAAAACCTGTCGATGTGCCCTTGAGCAAGGCACTCAGCTCGAATTGCTCCTTAAGTTGTTCTGGATAAGAGTGTTTTCTAAATGTACAGATGTTGTGGTTACTGTATCTAAGGCAGTGCATCAGATTCATTCCTCCACCCTCTGTTTTGGTTTTATCCTTCCTCTCAGGATTGGTTTATGAAGCCTTTGGTTGCGTCCCAAATGGAACCCTATTCCCTACACGGTGCACTACTTTTGACCAGACTCAAAAGTAGTGTACTATGTAGGTAACAGGGTCCCATTGGAACACAGCCTTTATGTACAAATCCAGAACTCATTGTTGCTTGGCAACAGGTTAAAAAGAAATGATTTGTCCCTGGACAAGAATCTGTGATTCATTTGTTGTGATTATGATCGTCTTCTCTTCTATTGCAGTTATTCACAAAAACAAAATCACACTTGGGACATACACAAGGGGCCTTTTCTTCACAGTAATAAACAAACACACACACGTCCAGATTCACAGTCCTAACGGGATTTGACTCCTTTGATTCAATTGAGATTTGGTTCCTGCATTCATATTTCATTTTTTCTATTTCTCTTTGGGGAGTGCAGCCCAGTTGACCTTCCACGGCAGACAAGCTAGCAATAACCATCTGTCAATGTGAGTTCTACCATCTGTCAATCACTCACCTGGTGTCAATCACTCACCTGGTGTCAATCACTCACCTGGTGTCAATCACTCACCTGGTGTCATTCACTCACCTGGTGTCAATCACTCACCTGGTGTCAATCACTCACCTGGTGTCAATCACTCACCTAGTGTCAAACACTCACCTAGTGTCAATCACTGACCTGGTGTCAATCACTCACCTGGTGTCATTCACTCACCTGGTGTCATTCACTCACCTAGTGTCAAACACTCTTTAAATTCTTAAACACTAGTAGCCATCACTCTGTGTCCATCACTCTGCCTCAGTCCCTCCTTCTCTGACAATCAGGTGCCTCAGTCCCTCCCTCTCTGCCAATCAGGTGCCTCATCCCTCCTTCTCTGACAATCAGGTGCCTCAGTCCCTCCCTCTCTGCCAATCAGGTGCCTCATCCCTCCCTCTCTGCCAATCAGGTGCCTCATCCCTCCCTCTCTGCCAATCAGGTGCCTCATCCCTCCCTCTCTGCCAATCAGGTGCCTCATCCCTCCCTCTCTGCCAATCAGGTGCCTCAGTCCCTCCCTCTCTGCCAATCAGGTGCCTCATCCCTCCCTCTCTGCCAATCAGGTGCCTCATCCCTCCCTCTCTGCCAATCAGGTGCCTCATCCCTCCCTCTCTGCCAATCAGGTGCCTCATCCCTCCCTCTCTGCCAATCAGGTGCCTCAGTCCCTCCCTCTCTGCCAATCAGGTGCCTCAGTCCCTCCCTCTCTGCCAATCAGGTGCCTCAGTCCCTCCCTCTCTGCCAATCAGGTGCCTCAGTCCCTCCCTCTCTGACAATCAGGTGCCTCATCCCTCCCTCTCTGCCAATCAGGTGCCTCATCCCTCCCTCTCTGCCAATCAGGTGCCTCATCCCTCCCTCTCTGCCAATCAGGTGCCTCAGTCCCTCCCTCTCTGCCAATCAGGTGCCTCATCCCTCCCTCTCTGCCAATCAGGTGCCTCATCCCTCCCTCTCTGCCAATCAGGTGCCTCAGTCCCTCCCTCTCTGCCAATCAGGTGCCTCATCCCTCCCTCTCTGCCAATCAGGTGCCTCATCCCTCCCTCTCTGCCAATCAGGTGCCTCAGTCCCTCCTTCTCTGCCAATCAGGTGCCTCATCCCTCCCTCTCTGCCAATCAGGTGCCTCAGCCCCTTCTTCTCTGCCAATCAGGCTGTGTCGCAGAGCAGTGGGAGCAGCCTTACATAGACTGACTGAGGGCTGAGAAAATGACTGAGGGCCATGGGGTGGGGGGAGGAGGTGATGCTGTGACAGTGGGGTGGTAATGAAGACATGACCCGAGCCCTGCCTCTGTACCACGGGAGGAAGACTCCAACACTGACCCCAGACGAGGGTCTACATCCCAAATGGACCACGGTCAAAAGTAGCGTACTATATAGGGCAGTATTCAACTCTTACCCTACGAGGTCCGGAGCCTGCTGGTCTCCTGTTCTACCTGAAAATCAGTCCCTGATTAAAGGGGAGCAATTAAAAACACACAGTGGAACTGGCTCCCAGTCCAGAGTTGAGTTTTAAGGATATAGGGAATAGGGTGCGATTTGGGACACAGCCTGAAGCTGCAGAGTCAGGAGGAAGTACCCAAAGTGCTGCAGCTGCATGTCATCGTTCCAGTGTAACAGGCCCGTCACGAGAGGGACGGTCAAGACCCTGCTCTGTGAAGTCAGCACAAATCCTACTTCTGCTTTCTTTTGGTTTTAATATGTAGGCTATGCATCTCCATTGTACTGCAAGGGACTGTGGGACCTGGTATAGTAGTCAGGGAGGACGAAATATGTGTGTGCGTGTGTGTGTGTGTGTGTGTGTGTAATAAACAGAGCCCCATTATTTAACTCTTTCACAGTCCGACGCTCTCACAGTCCGACGCTCTCACAGTCCGACGCCCTCACAGTCCGACGCCCTCACAGTCCGACACCCTCACAGTCCGACACCCTCACAGTCCGACACCCTCACAGTCCGACACCCTCACAGTCCGACACCCTCACAGTCCGACACCCTCACAGTCCGACACTCTGGGCTCCTGTGGGTCCAGACAGAAGCCATTCATCCCCATGTGTCATAATGATGGACAGAGGGGTCAGAGCACAGGAAGCTGGCGTCATTGTTCTAATTATAACACCTCTGGTATTACTATAAGAAACAGTCTCCACACAGTTCTGATAGCTGCCTTTAGCCACACACATCTTTATGCACCAAGACTATGCAGGCTATGCACATAAATACGTAGGCACACACATTCATGACCACAAAACACGCACAAACACACACTCAAAGACACACACAGAGGCTCCGACAGACACAGGGATACACGCACGCACAGACACGCACGCACACACCACAGAAACATGACAATGTTTGAGAAAGGCACTGAACTCGAGGTTAGGTGGAGCAGAGTTCTCCCCTCAGGGGAAATGGCTAGACATCACAGCATTTTCTCACATGATGCTCCCAAATCATTATTTGTGCACATGTCAGGGAGTTTCAAATAAGGAAGTGTCCTAAATGTTGACTCAAGCTGGATGCAACTACTTCTATAAACCAAAAGTATAATGAAAACTGTGAATCCAATTGTGAAGATTGTTCATCAAACCTAGGCATAGTTCATAACAAGTTAATAGCCTTCTCATTTATGCCTACATTAAATACCATATTAAAATTCATGATTCAGAATTGAGACATATATTTTTTAATTAGCTGACATGTATTAGACAATACAGTGTTTACAATACTGTCCTTAGAATATTGGTATTGTATTTTCTCTGTTTATATCAGTGTTGAACTGTAATTTGATGAGCTATCTGGTACACGTCTGCCACCAAGTGGGCATTTCAAGCAATAGGAAGTTCATCTTGGTTTTAGGGCAGCATCTCCATTATCCACTAGTATCCTGGGTCGTGTTCATTAGCGCACACCGTAGCAAAACGTTTCACAGTGTTTTCACTCCCTTTCAGGCAGTTTTCCTCTGTTACATGCCTAATGAACATGACCCAGGTCATGGGTCCTCCCTGTGCATGCTTGTTTCGGTCAAACTCATCCATCACAACTTTCACATCCCTCATTTGCTCAGGCAGACATGGCTGGTACTCCTACAAAAGAGAACATCATCTTACGTTACGCAGCAAAATTCTACAAAACTGCCATGCAGAAACAGCCATACAGAACCAAGCAGCGGCAGTGCATAAGAGAGCCTGGTGCCCTAAGAAGGCTAGTGTGCTAGGGTGACGGTATCTAACAACATCTCAAATGCAGAGAAATAGAATGAAAATGTACAGTCATGCGCGCATACATTTTACATATGGGTGGCTCCAGGAATCGAACCCACAATCCTGGTGTTACCTGCGCCATGCTGTACCAACTGAACCAGACAGAACCACAGGGAGATACAGAGGAAGAGTACAGGGGAAACTGGCCAGTCAGACCAATCAGAACAGACTGAAAACACACAAACGCTGGATGAAAAGTGATCATATTTACTGAGTACTTACTAGGTACTGTACTGTGTAGGTAGATTATTTACTGGGTACTTACTGGGTACTGTACTGTGTAGGTGGATTATTTACTGAGTACTATACTGTGTAGGTGGATTATTTACTGGGTACTTACTGGGTATTGTACTGTGTAGGTGGATTATTTACTGGGTACTTACTGGGTACTGTACTGTGTAGGTGGATTATTTACTGAGTACTATACTGTGTAGGTGGATTATTTACTGAGTATTTACTGGGTAGTGTACTGTGTAGGTGGATTATTTACTGGGTACTGTACTGTGTAGGTGGATTATTTACTGACTATTTACTAGGTACTGTACTGTGTAGGTGGATTATTTACTGGGTACTGTACTGTGTAGGTGGATTATTTACTGAGTACTATACTGTGTAGGTGGATTATTTACTGAGTATTTACTGGGTAGTGTACTGTGTAGGTGGGGTATTTACTGGGTAGTGTACTTTGTAGGTGGATTATTTACTGGGTACTTACCGGGTACTGTGTAAGTGGATTATTTACTGAGTACTATACTGTGATGGTGGATTATTTACTGGGTACTTACTGGGTACTGTACTGTGTAGGTGGATTATTTACTGTGTACTGTACTGCGTAGGTGGATAATTTACTGAATATTGTTCTGTGTAGGTGTATTATTTACTGAGTATTTACTGGGTAGTGTACTGTGTAGGTGGATTATTTACTGAGTATTTACTGGGTAGTGTACTGTGTAGGTGGATTATTTACTGAGTACTGTACTGCATTGGTGCATTATTTACTGAGTACTGTTCTGTGTATGTGGATTATTTACTGAGTACTTACTGGGTACTGTACTGTGTAGGTGGATTATTGACAGAGTACTGTTCTGTGTAGGTGGATTATTTACTGAGTACTTACTGGGTACGGTACTGTGTAGGTGGATTATTAACTGAATACTGTTCTGTGAAGGTGGATTATTTACTGGGTATTTACTGGGTACTGTACTGTGTAGGTGGATTATTTACTGAGTACTATACTGTGTAGGTGGATTATTTACTGAGTACTTACTGGGTACTGTACTGTGTAGGTGGATTATTTACTGAGTACTATTCTGTGTAGGTGGATTATTTACTGAGTACTGTACTGTGTAGGTGGATTATGTACTGGGTACTGTTCTGTGTAGGTGGATTATTTACTGAGTACTGTACTGTGTAGGTGGATTATTTACTGAGGATTTACTGGGTAGTGTACTGTGTAGGTGGATTATTGACAGAGTACTGTTCTGTGTAGGTGGATTATTTACTGAGTACTTACTGGGTACGGTACTGTGTAGGTGGATTATTTACTGAATACTGTTCTGTGAAGGTGGATTATTTACTGGGTATTTACTGGGTACTGTACTGTGTAGGTGGATTATTTACTGAGTACTATACTGTGTAGGTGGATTATTTACTGAGTACTGTACTGTGTAGGTGGATTATTTACTGAGGATTTACTGGGTACTGTACTGTGCAGGCAGATTATTTACTGAGTACTGTTCTGTGTAGGTGGATTATTTACTGAGTGCTGTTCTGTGTAGGTGGATTATTTACTGAGTACTTACTGGGTACATTACTGTGTAGGTGGATTATTTACTGAGTACTGTACTGGTGGATTATTTACTGAGGATTTACTGGGTAATGTACTGTGCAGGCGGATTATTTACTGAGTACTGTTCTGTGTAGGTGGATTATTTACTAAGGTACTGTTCTGTGTAGGTGGATTATTTACTGAGTATTTACTGGGTAGTGTACTGTGTAGGTGGATTATTTACTGAGTACTGTACTGCATTGGTGCATTATTTACTGAGTACTGTTCTGTGTATATGGATTATTTACTGAGTACTTACTGGGTACTGTACTGTGTAGGTCGATTATTTACTGAGTACTATACTGTGTAGGTGGATTAATTTCTGAGTACTTACTGGGTAGTGTACTGTGTAGGTGAATTATTTACTGGGTACTGGTCTGTGTAGGTGGATTATTTACTGAGAACTGTTCTGTGTAGGTTGATTATTTACTGGGTACTTACTGGGTACTGTACTGCGCAGGTGGATTATTTACTGAATACTGTTCTGTGTAGGTGTACTATTTACTGAGTGTTTACTGGGTAGTGTACTGTATAGGTGGAGTATTTACCGGGTAGTGTACTGTGTAGGTAGATTATTTACTGGGTACTTACCGGGTACTGTACTGTGTAGGTGGATTATTTACTGAGTACTATACTGTGATGGTGGATTATTTACTGGGTACTTACTGGGTACTGTACTGTGTAGGTGGATTATTTACTGGGTACTGTACTGCGTAGGTGGATAATTTACTGAATACCGTTCTGTGTGGGTGTATTTTTTACTGAGTATTTACTGGGTAGTGTACTGTGTAGGTGGATTATTTACTGAGTATTTACTGGGTAGTGTACTGTGTAGGTGGATTATTTACTGAGTATTGTACTGCGTTGGTGCATTATTTACTGAGTACTGTTCTGTGTATGTGGATTATTTACTGAGTACTTACTGGGTACTGTACTGTGTAGGTGGATTATTGACAGAGTTCTGTTCTGTGTAGGTGGATTATTTACTGAGTACTTACTGGGTACGGTACTGTGTAGGTGGATTATTTACTGAATACTGTTCTGTGAAGGTGGATTATTTACTGGGTATTTACTGGGTACTGTACTGTGTAGGTGGATTATTTAGTGAGTACTATACTGTGTAGGTGGATTATTCACTGAGTACTTACTGGGTACTGTACTGTGTAGGTGGATTATTTACTGAGTACTATTCTGTGTAGGTGGATTATTTATTGAGTACTGTACTGTGTAGGTGGATTATGTACTGGGTACTGTTCTGTGTAGGTGGATTATTTACTAAGTACTGTTCTGTGTAGGTGGATTATTTACTGAGTACTGTTCTGTGTAGCTGGATTATTTACTGAGTACTTACTGGGTACGTTACTGTGTAGGTGGATTATTTACTGAGTACTGTAGTGTGTAGGTGGATTATTTACTGAGGATTTACTGGGTACTGTACTGTGCAGGCGGATTACTTACTGAGTACTGTTCTGTGTCGGTGGATTATTTACTGAGTACTTACTGGGTACGTTACTGTGTAGGTGGATTATTTACTGAGTACGGTACTGTGTAGGTGTATTATTTACTGAGTACTGTTCTGTGTAGGGGGATTATTTACTGGGTACTTACTGGGTACTCTACTGTGTAGGTGGATTATTTACTGAGTACTGTTCTGTGTAAGTGGATTATTTACTGAGTATTGTTCTGTGTAGGTGGATTATTTACTGGGTACTGTACTGCGAAGGTGGATAATCTACTGAATACTGTTCTGTATAGGTGTACTATGTACTGAGTATTTAGTTTACTGGGTAGTGTACTGTGTAGATGGATTATTTACTGAGTATTTACTAGGTACTGTTCTGTGTAGGTGGATTATTTACTGACTATTTACTAGGTACTGTACTGTGTAGGTGGATTATTTACTGAGCATTTACTCGGTACTGTACTGTGTAGGTGGATTATTTACTGAGTACTGTTCTGTGTAGGTGTACTATTTACTGAGTATTTACTGGGTAGTATACTGTGTAGGTGGATTATTTACTGGGTACTTACTGGGTACTGTACTGTGTAGGTGGAGTATTTACTGGGTAGTGTACTGTGTAGGTGGATTATTTACTAGGTACTTACTGGGTACTGTACTGTGTAGGTGGATTATTTACTGAGTACTGTACTGTGTAGGTTTGGGTGAATTCCAGTATAATGAAATTCTAATTCCAAATCTCTCCAATGGTTTTCAATGAGAAAAATGTGTAATTGGAATTTGGTGTATTTTCTGAATGGACTGGAATTGAAATGGAATTGACCCCAACCCTGCTGAGTACAGTGGTGTGGAGGTGGATTATTAACTTATTTTTGGAACTCCACACACCAGCCTAGCTAGCATCCCCCCGGTGACTCAAAATAGCAGCTGGGAGAAAGCAACAACAGCCCTCCTGATCCACTGATGTTCTAAGCATCACAAGAGACTGCTTACACAAGTAGGATAGCTTAGAATAACTACGGAACACAGTGTCAGGGTACAGCTAGCCAGCAGAGGAAGAAACTCCTGCACAATGGTTATCGTGAATGCTCCACAAACGTCTTAGAGACAAATGCTAACTTCCATTTAAGTCGAATTTTCACATAGAACCTATGGTTTGGTCAGGGTACCTTACCTTCATCACGTCCCTGTATATATATACACTATTCTATCCTACGTATTCTTCAGTTATACTATATATTCTATCAATATGCTGTCCATAATGTCTATACATCCCACATACTCATTCCAGGGTTTTGATAAATTTTTCGCTATTTCTACATTGTAGAATAATAGTGAAGACATGGAATCATGTAGTAACCAAAAGTGTTAAACAAATCAAAATATATTTTATGTTTGAGATTCTTCAAAGTAGCCACCCTTTGCCTTGATGAAAGCTTTGCACACTGTTGGCATTCTCTCAACCAGCTTCATGAGGTAGTCACCTGGAATGCATTTCAATTATCAGGTGTGCCTTATTAAAAGTTAATTTGTGGAATTTCTTTCCTTCTTAATGCATTTGAGCCAATCAGTTGTGTTGTGACAAAGTAGGGGTGGTATAGAGTAGATAGCCCCATTTGGTAAAAGACCAAGTCCATATCTCAAATATAAAATATATTTTGATTTGTTTAACACTTTTTTGGTTACTACATGATTCCATATGTGCTATTTCATAGTTTTGATGTCTTCACTATTATTCTACAATGTAGAAAATAGTAAAAATAAAGAAAAACTCTGGAGTGAGTAGGTCTGTCCAAACTTTTGACTGGTACTGTATATATATTTATACTCTGGACTCCGACATTGCTCGTCCTATTATTTCTATTTTTCTTAATTCCATTATTTACTTTTAGATGTGTGTATGGTTGTGAATTGTCAGATATTACTGCACTGTTGGAGCTAGGAACACAAGCATTTTGCTACACCAGCAATAACATCTGCAAAACATGTGTATGCGACCAATAAAATTAGATTTGTCCCTTGTGACTCAGACAGAGGTAGACAGCGCATGCAGACAGACAGACAGACAGACAGACAGACAGACAGACAGACAGACAGACAGACAGACAGACACAGACAGACAGACGAGGACAGCGCATGCAGACAGAGGTAGACAGGCAGACATAGATAGACAGGCAGAAAGAGGCAGACAGAGATGGACAGGCAGACAGAGATGGACAGGCAGACAGAGATGGACAGGCAGACAGAGATGGACAGGCAGACAGAGATGGACAGGCAGACAGAGGCAGACGGAGGCAGACAGAGATAGACAGAGGCAGAGTTGTGTATTTCAGAGAGGAAGTGAGAAGAAAGATCAACTAACTGATTCACATCCGCTTCAATGTGACAGTTACTTTTTTCTCTCTCATTTTCAGATGTTTTCCCCCGTTCTTCATCTTTCAGGTCCTTCTTTCAGACCGTGTCTTTCTAACCACAGCGGGTGGCTATACGCGCTGCAGGGAGTTTTGGGCGGCTGATTTCGTGATTTCTGTCTGAGAGTGTTTTGCATATGAGAGGGAAGCAGTGTTTAAAATGTGCTGTCTGTAAGAGCCCTTCTAATCTCAGGTCTCCAGAAATAAGTCCAAACAGCTAAACTCCGCCTGAGCTGAGATGACTGAAGTAAACAGGCCCAGCCAACCACACGTCAGTCATTCTGTCTAGAAGGCGGTGCCATTTGTCAGAACGACGTGCTCAGCCAACCACACATCAGTCATTCTGTCTAAAAGGCGGTGCCATTTGTCAGAACGATGTGCTTGGCCAACTACATGTCAGTCATTCTGTCTAGGAGGCGGGACCATCAGTCAGACTGACAGCATGAGAGAAGGGCCACAGGAACACCAACAGGAATAGGCAGGGCCTGCTGTCGAGCAGCTGTAACCACGGCAACCACACACACACCTGGAATCACAACAGCAACCCGAGCCACTGACTGTACTTCCTCTGTGGGTGCACTTCATCATGTAGAAAGAACTAGATATTGAACATATTGAACAGTATCTAAAACGCTATCTGAGACTGTAGCATTAAACAAGCAGACATGACCTTTACTTTTCCTCTGACAAAGTAACAATGGAATATAACCTTTTCCTCTGACATCACAAAATAACAATGGAATATAACCTTTTCCTCTGACATCACAAAATAACAATGGAATATAACCTTTTCCTCTGACATCACAAAATAACAATGGAATATAACCTTTTCCTCTGACATCACAAAGTAACAATGGAATATAACTTTTTCCTCTGACATCACAAAGTAACAATGGAATATAACCTTTTCCTCTGACATCACAAAGTAACAATGGAATATAACTTTTTCCTCTGACATCACAAAGTAACAATGGAATATAACCTTTTCACTGATTTCATAGATGTGGTAAAGAGGTCAATGGAACTTGACTAAAACAATGGAAATCCCATGGAAATACGTGGGGGAAAGAATCCAAATCTCATTGCCACTAGCAAAATTTGCCTACATTTAGGCTATTGTTTATATTTCACACTATGTTGAGGTACAAATCGGAGCATAATGCTTATATGGATGTCAACTCCAATACATATTCATGTCATCGTCACCAATCAACTGCATTACAGTTAAATATGACTGACTACCAACACCGATTTCTCTATGCTAGCTATCCTACCAGCTTATATGAAAAGGAGTTAGCATTTAGCAGTCACTACTTCTAAACCTGAAAAGGGACTACTTCTAAATGTTATGCAGTGAAAACAGCCAAATATATCAAAAAGGGACTTTAGTAACCACATTGTGGGCCTGTTACAATACATCAATCATGACGGATTTGATGAATATCCACTTTGTTAGATCAGATTTGTTGAATGTGCGCCAATCCGGCATCCGTCTTCTATCCCCCACGGTCTGCATTCCATTGACCTCTTTACCGCGTCTATAAAGTAATACTGAAATGATAAAGTAGAAATGGACTAAAACCTTGTTGATATCGCGAAAGAAACAATGCACTATAACGTTTCTCTGACATCACAATGCAAAAAAAAGAATTTTTGCTTTTTTTCTCCATATCCCAACACCCTCAGAGAGTGGGGTAATGGCCAGGGCAGCCATTATCAACGGCAACCCTGGAGCAATTAGGCTTAAGTGCCTTGCTCAAGGGCAATATTTTTTTGTTGTTGCTGGATTCGAACGAGCAACCTTTCGGTTACTGGCCCAACGCTCCATTTAGCTAGGCTAAGGAACATAGTCAAAGCCACGAAGGTCGTACGCCATAAAAGTAACACAAGACGGTGTGGAAGCTAAGGCTAAATTAAGCAGCACAGCCATGCATAAAAAGGTCTCAGTCTGGTGTCCCGAGAGGGCGTGTTAGGGTTGACGGTTGGTACCTAGCAACTTCCCCCTCTGCAGAGTAAGTAAGGAGACCCAGGAAAGGATGGCAACAGACTGAGAACATATTCTCTGAAGATGCAACATAAAATATAAAACTAGGCTAAACAATATTTCTTTATATGACTGGATTAAACACACACACACACACACACACACACACAATTCTTGAGCGAAAGCATGGTTTACTTTTATCCTCTCTCGGGAGCCTATAGTTATGCTGAATAATCAAAATGCATTACAGAAAGAGGATGATATGACATTCTTACCAGTGGTTTTGACAGGAGGGTTGTGTCCCAAATGGCACCCTATTCCCTGTATCGTGCACTATGTAGGGATTAGGGTCCCATTTGGGACGTAGCTGAGGAGTGTCAGGGACACTGAGTGGGTCTGAATGTGCTGACTACATTCCTACATCCTGTCTCTCTTATTCGTCACATCACAGCTCATTATTACATAAGAAAAGTAAAGAAGTCATTTTAATTGAACCCCCTGTCATAAGGCCTACATTAGACTGTCATAACAATGACATAACAGTTGCCAATCATGACTGTTGGTGTCAACTTAAGACAAGTCTTATATTACACTGTCATGACACAAGCCATGAATAAGTTGAACCAGTTTGCTGACCTAACCTACATTGTTGTGTCACTATAACGTCAGTTGTAATTTCTCAACTTCAACCGTTACGACTGCTCATGACTTAAGCTACTGTATGTCATGTGTTTATATGCCTCATGACGGGAGACTCAAGTAAAAGTATAACCATAAAGCAATAAAGCATGCAGCACAAACTGTAAGATAAGTGACTGACGGTAGTTTAGTGGGAGGACCCAGAACCTCCCCTTTCCCTCAGGTCTATTAAACTAATACGCAGACAGAAACAGCCAACACACCACTCCCACTGAGACAGAAACAGCCAACACACCACTCCCACTGAGAGAGAAACAGCCAACACACCACTCCCACTGAGACAGAAACAGCCAACACACCACTCCCACTGAGACAGAAACAGCCAACACACCACTCCCACTGAGACAGAAACAGCCAACACACCACTCCCACTGAGACAGAAACAGCCAACACACCACTCCCACTGAGACAGAAACAGTCCTCTACAGCCAACATACCACTCCCACTGAGACAGAAACAGCCAACACACCACTCCCACTGAGACAGAAACAGTCCTCTACAGCAACACACGACTCCCACTGAGACAGAAACAGTCCTCTACAGCCAACACACGACTCCCACTGAGACAGAAACAGTCCTCTACAGCCAACACACCACTCCCACTGAGACAGAAACAGTCCTCTACAGCAACACACGACACCCACTGAGACAGAAACAGTCCTCTACAGCCAACACACCACTCCCACAGAAACAGTCCTCTACAGCCAACACACCACTCCCACTGAGACAGAAACAGTCCTCTACAGCCAACACACCACTCCCACTGAGACAGTAACAGTCCTCTACAGCCAACACACCACTCCCACTGAGACAAAAACAGCAAATTATATCTTGCAATGAGGCCATTGCAGCCACCAGCTTCTATTTTCAGATGCATTAGGGAATCAGCAAGCTAACTAATAAATAATTGACATAATCAAGTCTCCATAATCAGGAGCATGATGACGACCCCATGGAGTCAAGGAATGACATCATCAAGGATGACTCTCCTGAAGTTTCAGATGATCTCATGCATAGCATTTAACTTCCTGTAAAGAGATCATTTTACACTGGGGCTTGTTTATCTGGTGCATGCATCACCTGACTAGTATATGGCTGGACTGAAGCAACACACAGCCTATACAGTGCACTCGGAAAGTATTCAGACCTCTTGACTTTTTCCACATTTTGTTACTTTACTGCCTTATTCTAAAATTGATTAAATAGGTTGTTTTTTTCTCATCAATCTACACACAATACACCATAATGACAAAGCAAAAACAGGTTAGACATTTTTGCAAACGTATTAAAAATAAAAAATGAAAATAACATTTACATAAGTTCAGACCCTTTACTCAGTACTTTGTTGAAGCACTTTTGGCAGCGATTACAGCCTTGAGTCTTCTTGGGTATGAACTACTAGCTTGTCACACCTGTATTTGGGGAGTTTCTCCCATTTTTCTCTGCAGATCCAGAGATCCTCTCAAGCTCTGTCAGGTTGGATGGGGAGCATCGCTGGGCCACTCAAGGACATTGAGATTTGTCCCGAAGCCACTCCTGTGTTGTCTTGGCTGTGTGCTTAGGTCCTGAGTGCTCTGGACCAGGTTTTTAATCAAGGATCTCTCTGTACGTTGCTCCATTCATCTTTCCCTCAAACCTGACTAGTCTCCCAGTCCCTGCCGCTGAAAAACATCCCCACAGCATGATGCTGCCACCACCATGCTTCACTGTAGGGATTAGAGGTCGACCGATTATGATTTTTCAACGCTGATACCGATTATTGGGGGACCAAAAAAAAGCCGATGCCGATTAATCGGACTATTTTTTTAGTTATTTATTTGTAATAATGACAATTACAACAATACTGAATGAACACTTACTTTAACTTAATATAATACATCAAAATCAATTTAGCCTCAAATAATGAAACATGTTCAATTTGGTTTAAATAATGCAAAAACAAAGTGTTGGAGAAGAAAGTAAAAGTGCAATATGTGCCATGTAAAAAAGCTAACGTTTAAGTTCCTTGCTCAGAACATGAGAACATATGAAAGCTGTTGGTTCCTTTTAAAATGAGTCTTCAATATTCCCAGGTAAGAAGTTTTAGGTTGTAGTTATTATAGGAATTATATGACTATTTCTCTCTATACCATTTGTATTTCATATACCTTTGACTATTGGATGTTCTTATAGGCACTTTAGCATTGCCAGTGTAACAGTATAGCTTCCGTCCCTCTCCTCGCTCCTACCTGGGCTCGAACCAGGAACACATCGACAACAGCCACCCTCGAAGCAGCGTTACCCATGTAGAGCAAGGGGAAAAACTACTCCAAGTCTCAGAGCGAGTGACGTTTGAAACGCTATTAGCGCGCACCCAGCTAACAAGCTAGCCATTTCACATGGGTTACACCAGCCTAATCTTGGGAGTTGACAGGCTTGAAGTCATAAACAGCGCAATGCATTGCGAAGAGCTGCTGGCAAACGCACGAAACGCACAAACGCTTACGAGCATGCTGCTGCCTACCACCGCTCAGTCAGACTGCTCTATCAAATCATAGACTTAATTATAACATAATAACACACAGAAATACGAGCATTAGGTCATTAATATGGTCGAATCTGGAAACTATCATCTCGAAAACAAAACGTTTTTCCTGTCAGTGAAATACGGAACCGTTCCGTATTTTATCTAACGGGTGGCATCCCTAAGTCTAAATATTCCTGTTACATTGCACAACCTTCAATGTTATGTCATAATTACGTAAAATTCTGGCAAATTAGTTCGCAACGAGCCAGGCGGCCCAAACTGTTGCATATACCCTGACTCTGCGTGCAACGAACGCAAAATGACACAATTTCACCTGGTTAATATTGCCTGCTAACCTGGATTTCTTTTAGCGAAATATGCAGGTTTAAAAATATATACTTCTGTGTATTGATTTTAAGAAAGGCATTGATGTTTATGGTTAGGTACAGTCGTGCAACGATTGTGCTTTTTTCGCAAATGCGCTTTTGTTAAATCATCCCCCGTTTGGCGAAGTCGGCTGTCTTTGTTAGGAAGAAATAGTCTTCACAGTTCACAACGAGCCAGGTGGCCCAAACTGCTGCATATACCCTGACTCTGTTTGCAAGAGAAGTGACACATTTTCCCTAGTTAAAAGAAATTCATGTTAGCAGGCAATATTAACTAAATATGCAGGTTTAAAAATATATACTTGTGTATTGATTTTAAGAAAGGCATTGATGTTTATGGTTGGAGCAACATGTACCTAAGCGATTATATGCAACGCAGGACAGGCTAGATAAACTAGTAATATCATCAACCATGTGTAGTTAACTAGTGATTATGATTGATTGATTGTTTTTTATAAGATACGTTTAATGCTAGCTAGCAACTTACCTTGGCTTCTTACTGCATTTGCATAACAGGCAGGCTTCTCATGGAGTGCAATGTAAAGCAGGTGGTTAGAGCGTTGGACTAGTTAACCGTAAGGTTGCAAGATTGAATCCCCGAGCTGATGTAACCGATGTGAAATGGCTAGTTAGTTAGCGGTGGTGCGCGCTAATAGAGTTTCAAATCAGTGACATCACTCGCTCTGAGACCTGAGACCACGATGCTTTGTGGGTGTCAGTTGTTGATGTGTGCAAGGGTCCCTGGTTCGAGCCCAGGTTGTAACAGTGTAGGTTCCGTCCCTCTCTTCGCCCCAACCTGGGCTCAAACCAGGGACCCTTGCACACATCAACAACTGACACCCACGAAGCATCGTTACCCATCGCGCCATAAAAGCCGCGGCCCTTGCAACGCAAGGGGAACAACCACTTCAGGTCTCAGAGCGAGTGACGTCACTGATTGAAACGCTATTAGCGCGCACCACCGCTAACTAACTAGCCATTTCACATCGGTTACACTGACAAGGTAAAAATCTGTCGTTCTGCCCCTGAACAAGGCAGTTAACCCATCGTTCCTAGGCCGTCATTGAAAATAAGAATGTGTTCTTAACTGACTTGCCTAGTTAAATAAAGGTTTACATTTTTTTTTTTTTATTAGTAAATAAAATTTCAAAAATCGATTAAATCGGCATCCAAAAATACCGATTTACGATTGTTATGAAAACATGAAATCGTCCCTAATTAATCGGCCATTCCGATTAATCGGTCGTACTCTAGTAGGGATGGCATTGGCCAGGTGATGAGCGGTACCTGGTTTCCTCCAGACGTGACGCTTGGCATTCAGGCCAAAGAGTTCAATCTTGGTTTCATCAGAGCAGATAATCTGGTTTCTCATGATCTGAGAGTCCTTTAGGTGCCTTTTGGCAAATTCCAAATGGGCTGTCACGTGCCTTTTACTGAGGAGTGGCTTCCATCTGGCCAACCTACCATAAAGGCCTGTTTTGTGGAGTGCTGCAGAAATGGTTGTCCTCCTGGAAGATTCTCCCATCTCTACAGTGGAACTCTGGAGCTCTGTCAGAGTGACCATCCGGTTCTTGGTCACCTCCCTGACCAAGGCCCTTCTCCCCTTATAGCTCAGTTTGGCCCGGGTAGCCAGCTCTAGGAAGAGTCTTGGTGGTTCCAAACTTCTTCCATTTAAGAATGATGGAGGCCACTGTGTTCTTGGGGACCTTCAATGCTGCAGACATTTTTTGGTACCCTTCCCCAGATCTGTGCCTCGACAATCCTGTCTAGGAGCTCTACAGACAACTCCTTCAACCTCATGGCTTGGTTCGTGCTCTGACATGCACTGTCAGCTGTGGGACCTTATGTAGACAGGTGTCCAATCAATTGAATATACCTCAGGTGGACTACAATCAAGTTGTAGAAACATCTCAAGGATGAACAATGGAAAAAGGGTGCACCTGAGCTCAATTTCAAGTCTCATAGCAAAGGGTCTGAATACTTATGTAAATAAGGTATTTATGTTTTGTATTTTTTATAAATTTGCCACAATTTCAAAAAAACGTTTTGCTTTGTGATTATGGGGTATTGTGTGTAGGTTAATGAGGACAACTTTTATTTAACGAATTTTAGAATAATGCTGTAACGTAACATGTGGAAAAGGTGAAGGGGTCTGAATACTTTCGGAATGCATCAATGTATTGATGCAATTTAACGAAGAATCTGACAAAACTTAAGCATATTTATTCGTATTCATTCGCTGGGAGTCCCATTGAAATCAAATGAGCCCTGCTTTGAGTGCCTATATAGATACAGATGTATATGGTTCCCTATGGAAAATGTTCCATATTCATCCCTGGTGCAAAGCTCCACCACCATGATGTTCAATAATTCAGCATGTATGTCTTTTTATAGCCCATGAATTTCTACCGGACTACCTGTGCTGTTCATCAGGTAGCCTAAACAACTTCCGCCAATCTTGAACTTGACACATCGGGACTGTATGTAGCGTGACATGAATCTAGTCGACTTGTGTGTTCATCACGCGCAGATCATGGCTTTTGGTAAACCTAGAAGCGAACGCTTTAAACCTAACACTGAATTAACGGTCATGTTTACTGTAGACAGGTGTTTACACGCTATCTATATGAAGTGACGGAAAGATAAACAACCTACCATAATTCTCCCCATCCATACTGATGCTGCTGTAGGCTTCAGTTTCTGGAGCTCCCTCTGCTGCAACCGATATCTCCAATACGTCCGCCCACGCTTGTCCGCTTGTCAGTCTGCCTGGATGTACCCCTCCCTAAAGTCCCCAACTGATTCGAAAGCGGTTTTTCCTATTTCTTCTATTCCTGCTGAAACTAAATCGGTTGTAAGTTGTGTACAGTAGCTAGGTATGCAGGCAGAGCTTTGAGAACATCAATCCATCCAAACAGAGAAACAGCACGATCATGGCCCCTCCTTTCAGAGGTGATGTCACACGCTATAACTTCATTTGTCAGATACTATGCCATTTTACTCATTTACATAATTACTGTTGTGAAGAACCAGCACACTTGGCTCAGAAATAAATGTGTCGTTGCACCTGCATGATGTCGGTGCCATGCATTATTTAGTGAAATATATGAGATCCCATGTTAATATTCAGACTTTTATGACACTGTCAAATAACAGTCCATTCGGGAAAGTATTCAGACCACTTGACTTTTTCCACATTTTGTTGTTACTGCCTTATTCTTACACACAATACTCTGCTACAAGACCATGGTGCTTGCCTACGGAGCTGTGAGGGTAACGGCACCTCCGTACCTTCAGGCTCTGATCAGTCCCTACACCCAAAGTAGGACACTGCGTTCATCCACCTCTGGCCTGCTGGCCCCCCTACCTCTGCGGAAGCAGTTCCCGCTCAGCCCAGTTAAAACTGTTCGCTGCTCTGGCACACCAATGGTGGAACAAGCTCCCTCACGACGCCAGGACAGCGGAGTCAATCACCACCTTCCGGAGACACCTGAAACCCCACCTCTTTATGGAATACCTGGGATAGGACTAAGTAATCCTTGTATGGCTTGGTTTTTGCTCTGACATGCACTATCAACTGTAGGACCTTACGTAGACCGGTGTGTACCTTTCCAAATCATGTCCAATCAATTGAATTTACCATAAGTGGAGACCAATGAAGTTGTAGAAACATCTCAAGGATGATCAATGGAAACAGGATGCACCTGAGAGCAATTTCAAGTCTCATAGCAAAGGGTCTGAATACTTATTTTCATAAGGTATGTTTTTTTTATTTTATAAATTAGCAAAAATGTCTAAAAACCTGCTTTGAGGGAACAATTATTTAATCAATTTCAGAACAAGGCTGTACCGTAACAAAATGTGGACAAAGTGAAAGGGTCTGAATACTTTCCAAATGCGCTGTAGGAGGCCATATAACAATTCAAATGCAGTCTGATATTCCATTCAGGCTTTTGATGGTTAGAAAATATGAATTAATATTTTCTACTAACAAAGAAGCAAGACCAGACACCTATTCTCACAAAGTCATAACTTTATTGCACCTGTATAGTTAATTACATTATCCATTTTGGTAAGAGTCACTTTTCATTATGAAATGTCTCTCATTGGTCTGAAAAGGCGGTGCAAAATATAGAACCATCAATGCAAATATGACGTGGATCAGTCACACCAGTATAATGTCCTCGTGTCAGTTTCCTTGAGAATCAAACATGTCCTAAAGTTAATTTCACAGTCAACATGAAACACATTCAATGGAACTGGTGATGAAACCGCTCTCGTACTGTATGACACTACAGTAACAAGATGTCATCGTATGAAACACGCACATATGAACATCCATCTGCAAGAAATTAAACTTTCACAATCCCCCACCAAACCAAATACAGATTTCATCTGTATTTATAGCACATTAAAGATTTGTGAAAAATTTCATTAAATTATTTAACATTATCAATTAACTATACTGTTTAAGCTGACATCTCTAGAATGAGAGTCAATGGGTGGCTAGTCCTATACTAGCCCCGTACGAATCATCCTGATGTCACAAGCTTGCATTCTGTTTGTGTAGCAGATCAGATCAGGATGGTTTGTACGAGGCTAGGTCGACGCAGGGATGACGGGGGAAAGCATGGGAAACACCAGGTGGACTGTACAATCTTCTACACTGGCAAAGCGGTTTTGTTTAATGACTATCATTTATGATCTATTTATCAAAATCGGTGCCCAGATAACATGGGATCTTCCACTTTTTCTCCCCCCAACCTCCCCCAAATATACTTGTAGAAAACAGTATCTTCAGGATAAAAATGGTGGTGGTGTGTAATAAAATGTGGACCTGGCTAGAAGGTTGGTTGTACATGAGGGCTGTAAGGTTGGGGGATGGCTGGGTACATCAGGTTCCAGATGACCAGTTAGTTGGACTGTCTGTGGGTGATTTGCATAGAGTACAGATTGGGACAATGATCATGCACTAATAGCATATACATCAACTTCAAACTAACAATGCCTGGGGCAAAGTATGTAATCTAGCCTGGCCCCAGATGTCTGTGCTGTATTTCCAACATTTACAATGGCCATAGGTGTTGGCCAAACCACACAAACAGATCTGGGACCAGCCTACATGTAACTCTTTATCTGGGATAGAACATACAAAGAAATAACTGTTGGTTCATATGGAGGCCCAAAATTCATTCAGAAAACACATGATGCACAACAAAGCTGAACTCCACTGGTGATGGGAGTTACTAAACAATGGTCAACAACCCAACTTTTAGTTAGAGACCAGGGACCAAGGACTTGACATTTTGGGAATAACAAGCAGAAGAGATGAGCAATTAGCTTCACTCATGACCTACTATAGATGTCTAGTGTAGAAAAAAGTTCAAAATTCAACACCCCCACCCAGAATCACACTCATACCCTCTTTTGCAAAACAGAAATGGGAATATTTACCAGAAAGGAGAGCAAATGGATTAGAAAGCAGATGAAACAATGATATGTCTAATACATTAAAAGGTGGATTATGTGGTGTTACAAACAGGCAAAGCCTTGATGTTATCGTTACAGTCCCCAACTTGACCTGGAGGTAGAGACATCTGCCTATGAACTTTGCAATTAGCTGATGTAGTGGCAATTCATATTCCAGCATCACTTGGTGTTAATCGACCATGACATATCTACCAAATTACATCATCTTCAGAACCGTCAAATTAAATTCACCCAGGAAAGAAAACTATTAGGGACGCAGAACTGAATATACTGATAGAGGAAACTTCAAATACCACCATCATGCATACAAAAATCAAGAAGATTAAACTAAAGATGGAGGCATTTTGTCTGCTTGGGACAGGCCTGTGACTCCTTCCCCCTCCAAATACATGCTTGTAATATAACAGTACAATCAGAATATGTAAATGTCTCAGCAGCAGCCACAGTGGGTCAGTTTTATCAAGTCATGTAGAACATACCAAGGCATTGTGGCAAAGAAATCACACAGAATAAGAAAACATAAAATCATAAAAGTATCAATCATTCAAACAAACTAAAAGAGATCATGGGATTAAAGCAAATCAGTTATCATGGTTTCACGATTTGCGGTCCTGTTCATGTTTCGTATCTTTTAAAGGTGACTTGGTGATTGTGCTGATAGCGAGATGGTCACCACACGTCTTCACATAGAGAATAGGCCATATGAGTCAGGAGAACAGTATTCAGAGCATTCACCTCTATTGGCCCATTGTCCTGCAGATCGCCCAGTCTGCAGATCCCTAAGTATGCAACAGCACAACGGTTGTAACCAGTGGTATATTAGAGGGTAAACGCACGTAAATGCTGTTTACGCATGTTTTTGTATTTTGCCCGAGTGTTTACCCACCATTTGTGGCAAAATGCATTGAAGAAATAGGGAGTGTTGTTTTACTCAGCAGGAACGATCAACGTTTACCCAACTATTTTTCTTTTTTTTGAAACACTAAATCACTGGTCGCAACATTTTAGAATGTTCAGAGAAATAGACTGTGTAGAACAGAATGATTTTCTATAGGAAGTCATTTCAGCTCTATACATTACATTACTATAATTCAAAGTTCTGAATGTTTCGCCCACCTGAACACACGGATGGGCGAAGAGAGACAAGTGTCTCCCTCATAGGTTTCAATACATTTAGCTGATGGTTAAGGGTTATCTAGCATACGTTATACAAAATCTCTCAGCTCATCCTTTCACACAGATAAATGCTATATGGTGCATGCCACATCCTTTGATACTAGCTAGAAAATCCCACAACTGTCCCCTAGAGTAGCCCAACCATGTAAAATGTCCAAATATGAGAATTCCTAAGATGACTTGTTCTGAATTCATAACATAAATGATATACATGTCATTATGTCATCTGTGTTATTACCACAGATGGAAGCTCAGCAGCATCACAGTACGGTAAATCCATCATATTCCATGAGCAGCTTGAGCACCATATACTGAACAATATTTTCATATCCATCTGAGACAACGGTGTAGAAGCAATGGTCAACTCATTGTTGCTGAACCCTGGCTGACGATGGTAACATCACAGCTCGTGTTGGTCAGCTCACCAGACTCGGTCATCCAAGGAAGTTCTATAGTGAAGAGACTAGCACAGATCAAAGATGGTCATTATCTCTCCCCGAAAGCTGTGTTGTTCTGTCAACTGGCCATGGTCTCTCGTATTGCAATCAGGGTATGAACCGCCAAACAATCAAAAAAGACTAACATTGTTACAGTGGTGTCACGTGTCGTCACTCCAGCTCAGTTGTACTGTATGTGGCCAAACATCCATTCTGGCTGGCTCAGTGACTGTATCCAAACATCCATTCTGGCTGGCTCTCAGTGGCTGTATCCAAACATCCATTCTGGCTGGCTCTCAGTGACTGTATCCAAACATCCATTCTGGCTGGCTCTCAGTGACGGTATCCAAACATCCATTCTGGCTGGCTCTCAGTGACGGTATCCAAACATCCATTCTGGCTGGCTCTCAGTGACGGTATCCAAACATCCATTCTGGCTGGCTCTCAGTGACGGTATCCAAAGCCGGTCTTCTTAGCGCCGGGTGTGACCGACCACATGCTCCGCCGGTCCTGGATCTTCTGGAAGATATTGCCGCTCCTCTTCTTCTCTCGCTTATACTTTTTCATTTTCTTCACCTGTTCATACACACAAGAAATGTTAAGACCAGAGGTAACAGAGGTAAAATGTGCCGGAACCAGTTAGCGGTGCATTCCAAGGCATGGTTCTAGCAATAGTTATGCCAGAAGGAGCCCTTCACCCATACTTTAGATGCAGAGCTAACTGGCGCATTCAGTTTCCACTAGGACTCTAGTGGAAGGCTAGGATGTTGCTAAATATCCGCGATAAAACTTTAAACAGCACCCTAGGTAAGTCAAAAACAAGCTACAACTAAAGTATCCCTTTAACATAATGTCTTCTGTTGAAACAATCACTATGTGAAAACAGCTTTCCACGGGCTTGTGTGTCTGTGGGTGCCCTCACCTTTCCACTGTCAAAGTCCTCGTCCCACTCGTCAATCACCGTGTCGGTTCTGGCATCGCGGGTGTCGTCAATGGCATCCCTACTGATGGCAGATGCCTCTCCCTCCCAGCTGAGGACTGGACACACCCACCCCCCTCAGTCATTACAGCGCTACGCACAACAGAGGTATGAGCTGCTACTGCCATTAGTCTCCCAGAGAGACTTAGCTAGCTACATAAATAACGTTGCTACAACTTCATATTACAATTTCTTGACTCCACTAGAGGTAAAGTGCAACCTTGAGAATGTCTTATGTTCTAGATCTCACCTTGGGTTCCATAGGCTTTGTCCAAAGAGTTCTTCAGGAGCTCATCAACCACTCCACCACTCCTCTTGCCATCCCAGACCATGGGGGCTGGGCGGGGGACATCCCCACCCTCTACTGCTTCTGCAGCGGGGGCCTTGGAGCGCTTGTAGCCATCCTTAACCTGGCTGTCCCACACAATCACTCCAGCTATGGTGGGGGGGGAAGGAGTAGAGTGAGGTGAAACATTCACAACCACGGACAACTAAAACCAGATATAAAGTAGCTAGTAAAGATAATGGACCTATAGTTTAATATAATCTATAGAACTAACAAGCACCAAAATAAAAGCCCGAGAGTCAGGAAGAAATAAAAATTCCCAAAACAATTAATTTTGTATTATGTTTAAGCAAAAGAACAGCAGGAACCATGACAAAACGCATGGAATCACAGGAAACTTTCAAACTAAAACTATTTCTAAGCTCTATGGAGAAATATGTAAAATTGCAGGAAACCGATGAAATGTTTTTTTCCCCAGCTACAACGCCAGGAGGGAGGGCCGTAAATGTACGGGCCGACCGCGCTCATTGCCACGCCACCTGCCACGCCCACCACCTACGCCCCCTTTTTAATCCAGAAAAAAACTTAACATTTGCAGATGCAACGTAAAGAGCAAACAAAACAAAAAACTGTGAGCCCTGGGAAATGTAATAATGTATACATAATTTACATAATGCAAAACAAAGATAGAGCCTAATCAAGAGATATTGCCCACAGGGGTTCAAGTCCTGAAACCATATTTGGATATGAGTTTAGAAAAAGTTTTACCAAATAGGTTATGCAAAAAATGGGTAAGACTGGACTGTTGGCTTCAGTCAATGCAGCAGTGTGTGGTGTGTGGGTCTACCGGTGCTCTCCACAGTGCCCTTCTTAGGAAGGGCCTCCGCTGCTTCAGTGTCGCTCCTCGGGTCGTCGGAGCAACAACGTCTGCTTTCCTCCCACCGTTTCACCTCTTCTTTTAGCCTGCGCTTCTTCTTGAACTTCTTTGGCGCAGTAGAATCCCCAGCGCCGTTTTCAACAATTATGTCCTTCGCCCCAGAACTGTTGTACAAAAAAATATATTTATATTTTTAGCGTGTCAATGTGCAAATAAACTGGACATTTGGTTGTATTTTCTCCCATACCTCCCATGTAAGAATCCATATTGCTCAGGGTAGGTTTGACCCAGTGATACATGCTATATGTTGCTTCCAATACATTTAGCTATTATCTTGGCATCACAGCCTTAAGATATCTATCTATCTATTTTAGTACCAGTCAAAAGTTGACACCTACTCACTTCAGGGATTTTCTTTATTT
Organism: Salmo trutta; assembly: GCF_901001165.1. Lineage (NCBI taxonomy): Eukaryota > Metazoa > Chordata > Actinopteri > Salmoniformes > Salmonidae > Salmo > Salmo trutta. Next base: position 73,187,093 of record NC_042957.1, on the reverse strand, counting down.
CTACATTGTAAAATAGTAAATACATTAAAACTATGAAATAACAAATATGGAATCATGTAGTAAACACAAAAAAATAAAAAAAAGTGTTAAATATTTTTTGGGGGGGGGATTTGACTCTTCAAAGTAGCCACCCTTTGCCTTGATGACAGCTTTGCATACTCTTGACATTCTCTCAACCAGCTTTATGAGGTAGTCACCTGGAATGCATTTCAATTAACAGGTGTGCCTTGTTAAAAGTTACATTTGTGGAATATCTTTTCTCAATGTGTTTGAGCCAATCAGTTTTGTTGTGACAAGGTAGGGGTGGCATACAGAAGATAGCCAGCCCTATTTGGTATTATGGCAAGAACAACTCAAATAAGCAAAGAGAAACAGTCCATCATTACTTTAAGACATGAAGGTCAGTCAATCAGGAACATTTCAAGAACTTTTACATTTTCTTAAAGTGCAGTCGCAAAAACCACTATGAAACTGGCTCTCATGAGTACTGCCACAGGAAAGGAAGACCCAGAGTTACCTCTGCTGCAGAGGATAAGTTCATTAGAGTTACCAGCCTCAGAAATTACAGCCCAAATAAATGCTTCAGAGTTCAAGTAACAGACACATCTCGACATCAACTGTTCAAAGGAGACTGTGTGAATCAGGCCTTCATGGTCAAACTGCTGCAAAGAACCCACTACTAAAGGACACCAATAAGAAGAAGATGCTTGCTTAGGCCAAGAAACACAGCAATGGATGGCTAATTTGAAGAAGCACAAATATATTTAGATTTGTTAAAAAAATGTTGGGTTACTACATGATTCCATATGTGTTATTTCATCGTTTTGATGCCTTCACTATTATTCTACAACGTAGAAAATAGTCAAAATAAAGAATCCCTTGAACGAGTAGGTGTGTCCAAACTTTTGACTGGTACTGTATGTATTATTTACTTTTTGTTGTGTTGGACCTTTTAACTGAAATGTTTAGTGCTGCAGGTCTTAAGCTACATGACCAGACAGACAAATAATAGTACTCTGTAATGCATGTAACGTTTCTAGCTAGAATATCACAATAACATTTCAAAGTGACCTTTCTGAAACAGAACGTTTAGAAGTTGCTTCCTCCGGTCCCTCCTCCAATCTCCTTTTCTTCTTCCTCCTCCTCCTCTTCATCATCGTCACAGTGTCCATACTCTGCTCTCTTTGATTGGCATCACACTGGAGAACCACTGGAACCAACTGGAGCTTACTCTCAGGCTGGGGATGGGGCTGCTTTGGTTGTTCCAGGGCTCTTTTGTCAGGGGGGCTGAGTCGCCATGATCCCCCCTGACACCAGTCCTCCTCTTGGGCCGGCGGTGAAGCCTCCAGATGAGACTGGACCCTTTCCCTGTGGTTCTCGGCTGTATCTCCATCCTCTTCCTCCCGCTTCCTCTTCTTTCTCCTTTTCCTCCTCTTCCTCTCACTGGCCGGTTCAATCAGTTCGGGCTCAGCGGGGATGTCTGGGATGACGGAGGCCAGTGCTGGCTCTCGCTCTCCGCCTTCCATCTCAGAGTGACGCCGTTTCTTCTTTTTCTTCTTTAAGGAGGTGGCGGAACTGCTTGGGCCAGGCTCTGACAGACTGGGGGTCTGGGTAGGTTTAGGGCTCTTTGGAAGGTGGGTCTGAAGCCCATTGATTTTTGGAGAGAGGGTGGAGGTTGATTTCTGGGGACTCTGATGCTTAGATAGGATGCCTGAGTGGACATGGTGGGCTGCGGGTGGAGATTGCAGTTTGGGTGAATGGAATGGACCAACCCTGAGAGGGGAACGAGAAGAAAATGTTCAAGAACAAAATAGGAGAAATTCAAACCATCCAGCAAAATATTGAACACAAAGTATAGTCTTGTGTGTTGCTTCAAAAGTTCACCAATGGGACAGTGAGAACTGGGTGATGTTCAGTAGAGCATACCGTAACAAACTGCTTTGAAATGGAAACAGAATGCAGTGTTTCTAAATTGGACAAATTCAGGTAGTACCACCCTGTTTTACTCAGTTTCAAATAGTTCTGCTGTTTGTGCCTAACTGTACACAATGCTGTGAATGGTCTGTTGAGGGGGGTGGGGGGTCGTACCTGTGACTGTGAGTGGGTGAGGTGGAGGCGAGGTTGTTAAGTTGAGCAGGATGCGTGCGGTCACTGGACAGATGGCGTGGCAGGTGGGGGTGTTGAGCCTCAGTGCTGCTCGGACTCCGGCTGCGACTGGCCTGCAGTTATCGACAAAAATAAAAACTTGGTGGTCTAAAAGAAAATTGCCATGAACGTGACAAAAAAGGAGGGATGATCAAATAAGGAGGAAGGAATCATTGTAAAGACGGATGGAAGAACAAATTAACAAGGGAGAGAGAAAAACAGGAGAGGATGGTATGGCAGAGAAGAGTTAGAAATGGTTAGAAGAAAATAATTGGAACTAAAACAAAAAGAGACAAAACATTGTAAAAAGAGGCAACTACTAATACAGGGCTGTCTGACCCTTCCTGGAGAGATGCTGTCCTGTAGGTTTTCACTTCAACCCCAGTTGTTACTAACCTGATTCAGCTCATCAACAAGCTAATTATTAGAATCAGGTGTGCTAGATTATGGTTGGAGTGAAACCCTACAGGACAGTATCTCTCCAAGAACAAGGCTGGAGAGACCTGTACTGGAGTATGTGGTTGGTTAGACAGGAGAATAGGAACACAGACAGTGTACTAGTCCTGCATAGGGCTGGGCGGTATACAATATTTTACTATATAGACACACACACACACACCGGTATTGATGCATGGAGCGGTTTGAGTTTTTACCTTCTATAACCATTTCCATGTTTGGTTTGTTAAATGTGGTACACAACTCCAGCACGTATAATGTTTACTCCTTTTGCTACTTGAGTTTAATACTAATGGTGACGGAAGAGATGGCTGCCATTTTACGGGCTCCAAACCAATTTGCATTATTTGTAACTTATTTTGAACACAATGTTTCTGTCACAGTCTCGTATGGCCGAAAAGAGCTTCTGGATATCAGAACAGCGATTACTCACCTCGTACTGGACAAAAGTTTTTTTCTTTAACGAGGCGGACACAAAGGATTTACTTCAGACACCCGACAAGGCCCAAATCCCCATCATTCGCATGAAGAAGACAGAGATATAGGGGTCGTAGGTCGAGGTGCCTTGTAAGAATCCGACGAGTGTGTAACCCGCCTCTACCATCAGTCCTATTTTCCAACGTGCAATCATTGGATAATAAACTGGATTAATTGCGATCAAGACTATCCTACCAACGGGAGATTAAACCGTAATATCTTATATTTCACTGAGTTGTGGATGAACGACGAAATGGTAACAAATCAAATTTTAGTCACATGCGCCCAATACACCAGGTGTAGACCTTACATAGAGCTGGCTGGGTTTTCCATGCATCGGCAAGATGCAGCTGCCCCCGTTATGACAAGTGGTGGACGTCTGTCTATTTGTCAATAACAGCTGGTGCACGGAATCTAACATTAATGAAGACTCAATGTTTTGCTCGACTGAGGTAGAGTATCTCATGATAAACTGTAGACCACACTATCTATATTTTTCGTACCTGTCTATTTACCACCACAAACCAATGCTGGCAATAAGACTGCACTTAACGAGCTGTATAAGGCCATAAGCAAACAGGAAAATCCTCATCCAGAGGCGATGCTCCTAGTGGCCGGGGACTTTAATGCAGGGAAACTTAAATCCATTTTACCTCATTTTCTACCAGCATGTTATATGTGCAACCAGAGGAAAACTATATAGACTATAGACCACCTTTATTCCACACACAGAAACGCGTACAAAGCTCTCTCACCCTCCATTTGGCAAATCTGACCATAACTCTATCCTCCTGATTCCTGCTTACAAGCTAAAATTAAGCAGGACGCACCAGTGACTCGCTCAATATGGAAGTGGTCAGATGACGCAGATGGTATGCAACAGGACTTATTTGCTAGCACAGACTGGAATTTGTTTTGGGATTCTTCCCATGGCATTGGCGTATACCACATCAGTCCCCTGCTTCATCAGTCCCCTGCTTCATCAATAAGTGCATCGATGACGTCGTCCCCACAGTGACCGTACATACATAAATATCCCAACCAGAAGCCATGGATTACAGGCAATATACGCACTGAGCTAAAGGGTAGAGCTGCCGCTTTCAAGGAGAGGGACTCTAACCCGGAAGCTTATAAGAAATACCGCTATGCCCTCCGACGAACCATCACAGGCAAAGAAAGCATCAATACAGTACTATGATTGAATCCTACTACACCGGCTCCGACACTTGTCGGATGTGGCAGGGCTTGCAAACTATTAGACTACAAAGGGAAGCACAGCCATGAGTTGCCCAGTGACACAAGCCTACCAGACAAGCTAAATGACTTCTACGAGCACCTTGAGACAAGCAACACTGAAGCATGCATGAGAACACCAGCTGTTCCGGCCGACTATGATCACACTCACCACAGTCGTTGAGAGTAAGACCTTTAAACAGGTCAACATTCACAAGGCCACAGGGCCAGACGGATTACCAGGACGTGTACTCCGAGCATGTGCTAACCAACAGGCAAGTGACTTCACTGACATATTCAACCTGACTGACTGAGTCTGCAATAACTGCATGTTTCAAGCAGACCACCATAGCCCCTGTGCCCAAGAATACCAAGGTAACCTGCCTAAATGACTACCGATCCGTAGCACTCACGTCTGTAGCCATGAAGTGCTTTGAAAGGTTGATAACAGCTCAACACCATTATCCCAGAAACCCTAGACCCACTCCAATTTGCATACCACCCCAACAGATCCACAGATGACAATCTATTGCACTCCACACCGCCCTTTCGCACCTGGACAAAAGGAACACCTACGTGAGAATGCTCTTTGTTGACTACAACACCACAGTGCCCTCAAAGCTCACCACTAAGCTAAGGACCTTGTGAATAGTCCCTTTACCTTACACCTCAACTAACCTGTGCCCCCACACATTGACTCTGTACCGTTACCCCCTGCGCATAGCCTCGTTACTGTTATTTTATTGTTGCTCTTTAATTACTTGTTTTCTTTTTTCATGTTTATATGTTTACTTCAGTTTATTTAGTAAATAATTTAAGATTTTTTTCTTAACTGCAATGTTGGTTAAGGGCTTGAAATTAAGCATTTCACTGTAATGTCAGCACGTGACAAAATATGATTTGGGTCATCCCCCTTGCTGCTCAGACTGCTGCCAACCACACCAAAGAAATGACCAGTCTATAATTTTAATGGTAGGTTTATTTGAACAGTGAGAGACAGAACAAAAAAATCCTGAAAAATGCATGTCAAAAATGTTATAAATTGATTTTCATTTTAATGAGGGAAATAAGTATGAACCCCTCTCAATCAGAACGATTTCTGGCTCCCAGGTGTCTTTTATACAGGTAATGAGCTGAGATTAGGAGCACACTCGTAAAGGGAGTGCTCCTAACCGTAGCTTGTTACCTGTAAAAAAAGACACCTGTCCACAGAAGCAATCAATCAGATTCCAAACTCTCCACCATGGCCAAGACCAAAGAGCTCTCCAAGGATGTCAGGGACAAGATTGTAGACCTACACAAGGCTGGAATGGGCTACAAGACCATCGCCAAGCCGCTTGGTGAGAAGGTGACAACAGTTGGTGCGATTATTCGCAAATGGAAGAAACACAAAAGAACTGTCAATATCCCACGGCCTGGGGCTCCATGCAAGATCTCACCTCGTGGGGTTGCAATGATCATGAGAACGGTGAGGAATCAGCCCAGAACTACACGGGAGGATCTTGTCAATGATCTCAAGGCAGCTGGAACCATAGTCACCAAGAAAACAATTGGTAACACACTACGCCGTGAAGGACTGAAATCCTGCAGCACCCGCAAGGTCCCCCTGCTCAAGAATACATATACATGCCCGTCTGAAGTTTGAATCATTCAGATGTTCATTGGCAGAGGACAACTGGGTGACAGTGTTGTGGTCAGATGAGACCAAAATGGAGCTCTTTGGCATCAACTCAACTCGCCGTGTTTGGAGGAGGAGGAATGTTGCCTATGACCCCAAGAACACCATCTCCACCGTCAAACATGGAGGTGGAAACATTATGCTTTGGGGGTGTCTTTCTGCTAAGGGGTCAGGACAACTTCACCGCATCAAAGGGACCATGGACGGGGCCATGTACCGTCAAATCCTGGGTGAGAACATACTTCCCTCAGCCAGGGCATTGAAAATGGGTCGTAGATGGGTATTCCAGCATGACAATGACCTAAAACACACGGCCAAGGCAACAAAGGAGTGGCTCAAGAAGAAGCACATTAAGGTCCTGGAGTGGCCTAGCCAGTCTCCAGACCTTAATCCCATAGAAAATCTGTGGAGGGAGCTGAAGGTTCGAGTTGCCAAACGTCAGCCTCGAAAGCTTAATGACTTGGAGAAGATCTGCAAAGAGGAGTCGGACAAAATCCCTCCTGAGATGTAGTTGGCCACCAGGTTTGCACACAAGAAACATCTGACCTCTGTGATTGCCAACAAGGGTTTTGCCACCAAGTACTAAGTCATGTTTTGCAGAGGGGTCAAATACTTATTTCCCTCATTAAAATGCAAATCATTATAACATTTTTGACATGTGTTTTTCTGGATTTTGTTGTTGTTATTCTGTCTCTCACTGTTCAAATAAACCTACCATTAAAATTATAGACTGATAATTTCTTTGTAAGTGGGCAAACGTACAAAATCAGCAGGGGATCAAATACTTCCCCCCCCCACTGTATAACAAAGTTGGTGACATGCTGCTGTCCACAAGTGTTCTATACACTATTCGTTTGTGTATCTTACTGTCTGCAAACTACTATCTGTTAGTTTGTCTTTTCTTAGCAAGGTGTTGCTAAAATAATCTGTTAGCCGCTAATGCTAAATCGCTAGTTAGCTGGCTAGCTAGCTAAATGTACTAAGTAGAAGAGCAAACGTAGCTAGCTAATACTGACTAGTACCAGTGCTGGTGTATGCCAAGATAAGGTACCGTTGCACAAACATGCTTATCAGAGAGGAATAGGCAAAGCATGAATATGTTAGCTAGCTAGCTACATGAAATAAGAAAACATGTAACGTAACAACTAATTAGGGTCACCTGGAAACACTGACTAACTTGTTCCTACCCTGTAAATAATTCCTCCCTGGTTTATTCATTCATTGTCATGTCAAAACAACGTATTCAAGATGCTGCCCACTATATTACAACTACTATATTCCAACAGTTCACCAATTAACTACTGTAAATTCCGGACTATAAGCCGCAACTTTTTCCCAGGCTTTGAACCTCGCGGCTTAAACAATGACGCGGCTAATATATAGATTTTACCCGCTTTCCAAATTTAAAAAAAAAAAAAAAAAACATTCTGTGACGTGCTCAGTTTTTGGCTTTCATTAGACCAATATAATTGCCGAACGGGTTAAGGTCAAACAACTTTTTTGTTTACTGGTTAGATTAAACCGAGCACTCTCAAACTTCCCATCATTCTGATTACGGTAGTCATTTTGTCATCCTCATCATGGCAAAGACACGGAGAAATGCATATGATGCAGCTTTCAAGTTGAAGGCGATTGATCTGGCTGTTGGAAAAGGAAATAGAGCTGCTGCACGGGAGCTCTGTCTTAATGAGTCGATGATAAGACGTTGGAAACAGCAGCGTGAGGAATTGACTCAAAAAGACAACTAAAGCTTACTGCTATTTTTGGATTTTTTGTTACAAGCCGTGTTTCGTTAAAGCCTGTGTAAAGTTCATTTGTTTCAATGTACCGGTAGGCACCTGCGGCTTATAGACATGTGCGGCTTATTTATGTTCAAAATAATATTTTTTGTTAAATTCAGTGGGTGCGGTTTATATTCAGGTGCGCTTAATAGTCCGGAAATTACGGTAGGCCTATATTATTTGCCCACATCATGCTGCGTGGCACAGTGTGGAGTTGGATTGAATGGTATACATGGAGAAATTGAAATCACTTATAATTTGTGTTGCTACCCTAGGGTCATCAACTACTCAAAGCATATTTAGATCTTTTAACGATTATTCATAAATACTGTAAAAAATATATTTTGCCCATATCGCCCAGCCCTAGTTTTACAGTAGACTAGCTGGTTGGTTTGATAGGAGAACAGGAACACAGTGTACTAGCTTTACAGTGGACTACAACAGATCCAATACAATCAATTTGATAGGATAATAGCGAACACACCTTATTTTAAGAGTTAGGGAGAGAGGTGAAGGAAGGCAGCAGGCAACAAAGACATGCTTCCAAGGCAAAGACCAGGGAAAGCAGCTGTATTGCTGATAGACTATAAATAGGGCCCTGTGTTTTGGATGATCATGTCACATGACCTGGATTTTAACCTTTATTTTAAGCCTTTTCCAAAACTTAGAATTAGACCAAAAATGTACACAATTGTCTGAGGATGGTGCTGGACCATCTGACATAAAAAGGATACAGTTTGATGAAACAGCTTTAAATTTAAAAAAAAAGGTTGAACTACATGTCATGTGACATGATTAACCAAAAGACAGGGCCCAAACTATACAGACTAGTAAACTATGATTAGGCCTAGCCTATTTTCCAGTGCCGCGCCATCTGTGTGAGCCAGTGCTTACTTGCACCAGAGAGCTTTAATACCACACGCAACATACTACTTCCTGTTACACCTGCGACAAAGATCTAATGTCAATCGGAGACTGGCAAATTTATCCACAAGGCGTTTACAATCAGAGACAAGGTGTCTTCGTTTTAAATCGAACACAAACCTCTCTCGCAGTAGTCAGTACTGGCTTGCCCAGACAGCGCTGTAGTGGCTAACATGCTGACCAGACCGGACACGTCTCATGTGCGAGCATTGCAATATAAATGTATACATGCATTCCATCATTGCACCCACACTGCTCGCGAGCGTCTGCGCAGCCAGGAGCGAAAATAGAAATTTGTTCTAATTGTGATGCTCAACGCGCTTCAAGTCCTGCCTCTCCCATCTCCCATCTCCTCATTGGTTTTTAGGAGCATATACCCACGTGGGTGACTGAAAGATGAACTGAGGTCCACACTCCAGTTGGTGGTGGTAATGCACCTTAAAGTCGATTGTCAACCGCCATATAAAGTCCAAAGAAAAAGAGGCCTGAAGGAAGGAGAGATGACTAGAAATGAATTTGGTTTACCGTTTTATCAGTGGATTAATTGTTGGAGTAGAGCACCTTGTGCGTTTCAGGTAAAATAACAACCCAATGTTGATATCCCAGGACAAATTAGCTAGCAATAGCAAACTTGCTAGCTAAATTGCCATAAATGTTTAATGCTTTTCGAACGGTCCCCAAATTAATATAATTGGTTCAGAGTTTGTTTAGCAATTTCAACCTGCGTGTCCTGATCGCATCAGGTGTCAGTGTATAAAATCAACTTGCACGGTCTGGTCAGCAAGTAAGCGGCTACTGAGCCATTCACGGTGCCGCTAGTCTCACCTTCTTGGCCGACAGGGCCAATTTCTTGGCGGGCGGGGGAGACGTGGTGCTGGTGGGTGAAGATGTGACGTTGTTGAGGGCCAGGGGTTTTAGCTTGACTGTCTTCTGCTCCTCCGTGCCCACGCGCTCCACACTCTTGGCAGGGGAGGCCATGCCGTTCGAGACGTTCCTTGGGGGGGTGGACGTCCCACCAACCGGCGCACTTTTGGTACCCATGGAATCCTGGATGACAATAGCAAGCATTTGGTTCTGATGAATAACGTGACCAGAAACCAATGAAAGACAAACTGACCATCTTATATCTGTATGGTAAATCCAGTATAACATTAACATGACTGGGCTAAAGAGTAATGGGAACTATTACATTCTGAGTGAAGGAAGTACATGTAAATAAGACAACGTGCATTTTCCTCCTGTATGTGACCTCAATTATATAAGGGTACATTTTGTGCAGTTATAGTAGACAGACTGCCCGTCCAATAAAATTCATAATATATTAGAACTAGTGCTGTACCTTTGAGTCGGAGGTGTCTGCCGAGGAGGAGTCTGACAGCGACTTGAGTGAGGTAGATGCGGCCAGGCCCCTGCCCCCTTGGTTCCCGTGCCTCCGGTCTCCGCCGTCCGACCTGCTGCCCACACCGTTGGAGGAGGGAGCGGGGGTGCTGCTGCGCGCCTGGGGCTGCTGAGGAGGACAGGGCTTCTTCAGCTTCTTGAAGGGCTCCTCGATCAGCATGGGTCCGCCGGGTATCCTGGTGGGGGCGTGGGCGGAGGACAACGTCCCGTTGGACATCTTGTTGGGCTGCTGGGAGCCGTTGGCGCCGTTCCTAGACACGGGTATGCCCAGGCCGCCCTCTACGGACTGGATCTTACGCAGCTGGAAAGGGTCCAGTTTCTGCAGTGAAAGAGACATGTTTCAGTGACCAAGCCTTGGGACAACACTCCATACAAGACACCCAGGAGGCGATACAAAGTCCCCCTCAGAACAAAGAGGTAGAGCCAGCTTCATCTCATCAGCCAACAAATCAAATTTTATTTGTCACATACACCAAATACAACAGTGAAATGCTTCTTTACCATGCTTACATCAAGCTACTGAACAGTGGTATAATGTATATTACATGGTGTAAGGCCCGCTTCATCTCATCAGCCATCAGGCTACTGAACAGTGGTATAATGTATATTACATGGTGTAAGGCCCGCTTCATCTCATCAGCCATCAGGCTACTGAACAGTGGTATAATGTATATTACATGGTGTAAGGCCCGCTTCATCTCATCAGCCATCAGGCTACTGAACAGTGGTATAATGTATATTACATGGTGTAAGGCCCGCTTCATCTCATCAGCCATCAGGCTACTGAACAGTGGTATAATGTATATTACATGGTGTAAGGCCCGCTTCATCTCATCAGCCATCAGGCTACTGAACAGTGGTATAATGCATATTATTAACTGGGTGGTTCGAGCCCTGAATGCTGATTGGCTGACAGCTGTGGTATATCGGACAGTATACCACGGGTATAACGAAACGTGTATTTTTTTACTGCTCTAATTACGTTGGTAACCAGTTTATAATAGCAACAAGGCAGCTCGGGTTTGTGGTATATGGTGAACATACCACGGCTAAGGGCTGTGTCCAGGCACTCCACGGTGCGTCGTGCTTAAGAACAGCCCTTAGCCGTGGTATATTAGCCATATACCACACGCCCTCAAGCCGTAACGCTTAATTATAGTCTAAGGCCAGCTTCATCTCATCAGCCATCAGGCTACTGAACAGTGGTATATTACATGGTGTAAGGACAGTATAGTTCATGTGTCCTTATTTGAACCGTTCTGTATTGTATTGATTTCCATGCAAATGGACAATAAAAGTATCACATCGAAGGCAGCAAGTCTTTTCATACCGTATTGCTTTCAAACATTCTGATGATGGACCGTTCTGCCAGCCTGTCCCATACCTTGGTGACCTGCGGAGAGGACAGGGGCCTGTTGAGGTTGGTCTTCCTGAACTGCTCTGACGTCGCAACGTTCTTCCCCATTCCCTGCTTGGTGATCTGGCCATCCACGTTCTTCTTGGTCTCTGGGATCCTAATGAGCAAAGAGCAGGTATGGTCAATATGTATGGTTACTAGCTACTACTGCAATCAGTCGCTAGTAACCATCCGACCAGCAACAGATACTTGAGCTATGCTTGATCTAGCTTGCCATGTAGAATGGAACCAATGGAATAGTTCTAACAGTTGGTAGATAATGGCGCTTGCAACACCAGGGTTATTGGTTCGATTCCCACGGGGGACCAGCTACTGTAAGTTGCTCTAGATAAGAGTGTCTGCTAAATGACTCAAATGTCATGTAAAACGTAACAGAGTAAACTCTAAGCTAAACACTTTCAGGGCTCACTTGAAAAAGGTCTCAACGTAAAAGGTATTTTTCAGACATCTGTATTTGACCCAGGTCTGGTAACTCTATTGTTAAAGTCTTACCTCAGGTAGAATAGGACGTAGGCTTGCTGATTGAGGACTACTTTGATGTTACTGGAATGGACCATCGAGTCATTCATCTGGTACCATTGCCCGTTGCTGGCCTGTGAAGACAGCGGAAATATAAATGGGCTTTTCTAAATAAAGTGAAGGGACATCCCACAGTAGAGACTAAACACAGATTAACAAACATACTGTTCTGATAGATTTTCATTGTCACTGTTCTAAATGTAAATTATCCTTCAGACTTCCAAACAAAATCCATCTCAAATGTTCCGTCTCAGGCCTACCATCAGGCTCCTTACCTTGACATAGCAGTAGTAGTGGCCAGCATGACAGCTGTACCCAGAATGCACCAGGACAGCATAGAGGCCGTACATGACCGGGTCCCCCATGCTCTGAGACATGTAGGGGCGGATGTTCAGGAACTCTGGGTAGCCAACGTCCTAACAAAAACACAGGCGAGATAAGCATCAGGGGCATGTTCAGTAGGGAGCAACTTCCTGAATTTGTAAAAAAAACAAAAACATTTATGTTTCATTGCAAAGCGTTTTGCAATGGTGTGCCCTACGGACTACAACCCAGTTAGGGTGAGAACTGTTGCTCTGAAACAGCATTTTTAAACAGAGTAATGACTAATGTTGCAAGAGGTTTACCTTGGTGATTTTTCCTCCACTGAAGTTGGCAAACCTCTTGAGAGACAGGGTCAGAACATTGGACGTTCGATGGACTGTGAATCGCTTTGTTGCCGGAACTTTCTTCTTACACCTGATAAAGTGTAAGTGTGTTGTTTATAAAACGTCTATAACACTAATGTGGGCCTTGTGTATGTCTACAATATCAGTGTGTTAGAAGTTACCACATCATTACTCAGAACTTACTTGGCACACATGTAGGCGTTCTCTCCACTCAACACGTCGGGCTTGACAAAGAGCTCCAGGGCTCGGACGATATTTGCTGCTTGCTGAAAAGGAAAAAAAGACCACTCAACACAGGCATGAAACCAAAAGGACAGACGGAAGACCACTCAACACAGGCATGAAACCAAATAGTCATCAGCTGAATTCCATTGGGACAGCAAACACACATCAATTAACTCTTTATTCTGGCTGAGGGATAAATCAATAGGACCACCGATCTGACAAGAATTTATAAGTACCATTCTTCCTAGGTTTCTGCCTAGGGAGTTTTTCCTAGCCAATGGGCTTCTACATCTGCATTGCTTGCTCTTTGGGGTTTTAGACTGGGTATCTAGATAAGCACTTCGGTGACAACCGCTGATGTCAAAAGCGATTTATAAAATAAATGTGATCGATTGATTAGATCTGTGCTTGTGAATTATTCAAGGACAGGAGGAAGATACATTTAAAGTAAGCAAGCAAGAGACTTACTCGAATCTCCACAGCAATGTCCAAGTAAGGGTCGTATGTGTCCGACACACTTTTGCAAATGGAACACTTAACTGAAAGAGGAAAAATATAGAATTAATCCACTAAGGCAATTTGCCAATATGCCTTAAAAAGTAGTTCATCAATGTAGCAGGGTTGGGATCAATTCCATTTGAATTCCAGTCAGCTCAGAAAGTACAAATTCCAGTTCCAAGATAATTGGAATTTCAGTGTAGTTCCTGAATTGACTGGAATTGAAATGGAATTGACCAACTGTGCAATATAGTAGATTGAAAGCTGTACCTCGCGACCTGAGGTAACCTCCAAAGATCTGGTGGACCAATGTGGTGGCCTGTGTCGTCCGGTCTAACCTACGACCCAGAGAGAGAAATACATTCAAAAACACAAAGAATCATCCAAAAATGACAGAAAGAGTCTTTCTGAACACCCACATTCAATTCAATCCACATGTCAGTGAGCTATAATTAACGTCCTTCACTCAATGACTGACAAACTTACTTGGGGTAGCCGTTCAGACAGGCTTTCTGCATGGCATCGATGGTGTAGCGTAAAAATTCATGGGCGTCTTCCTGGCTACCGAACCGAAAGTGCCTGGCAATTTCTGCAAGTTCAAAAAAGAAACACCCTGTTAGAACAATACCAAAAGCCTCAACTCCATCCCTTATGGCCTCATGGGAAACTATCTAGAGCACACAATACCAGCACGACCAAGCCAATCTTCATCTTGTGTTTTTGTCTCCGATGTTGGTTTGATGTTGATTCTAACTAATGGGCTGTGCTGTGAAAATACATTACTGTCCTCAGTGGGGGGGAATTACCTGTCCATTATCAGCAGGACTACAGCATGAGACCACCCTGAGGCATTAAGCCATTCAAATGAGTCTCCTCTTAAATGGAGGGAGAAACAGAGACCTAAACACACTACAACCTGCTACAGTCTCCTCTTAAAGGAAAGGTTCACCCATTTTCAATGTTGTATTGTTATCGTGCATCTCTGAGTGATGATCTATCAATTCCCCGGGTCATTTCATGTGTATCTGCGTTGTTGCCGTTTAAGCAGGCAGAAATCTGGCTTGTATGACGTAGCACTGTGATAAAGTAGCTCTTACTACACTGGAAGTTAATAGGAATAGGACTTTTAGATGGTGAAACAGTTTATCATACATGTCAGATTTCAATACTGGCCGATGTCTTAACTCGGGAGGAGGTCTTCTCTGGAATGAGCCATTGATCATATTCCTCCCTGGAGAAATGTGTCATTTCATGGAGGATCTAGAACACGTCATAATAGTCTGCCTCTTTAGTCCAGAGTGCCGGTGTCAGAGATATTATACAAAGGAGATAGGAATCCAATGAAAGATGGAACATGTAATACTCCACCCAGCAGACTGTGGACCAATCATGTTCACGATGTCATGCTGCGTCACTTGGTTGCTAAGCTAATCGTCACGCAATCCCTTCTCAAAGTCAGTGGATATGTCGAGAAACGTGCCTATTTTCCTGCAAAGTAGGTAACGTCACGATTCAAAAGCTATACAATATTACAGATGGCAAGTTAATCTTACATCTAGGAAAAGATTTGTAACGTTGTAGCTCTTGTTGACAAAATTTGTGCTAACGTTGGGTTGAACTAGCGCCCTATAAACTCGCCTTCACTCCTTGGAGAGCGCACCTTGTCCTAGAATAGCCCAGAATGCACCGTGTGGCCTATTGACATGCATCGGCAACATTTTCCATCACCTTAAAAGTATATCTGTCGTTGCGAATGTCAGACTCCACTCTGAGGCACATTGATGTGCAGGTTGAACGTGGTGAGATTGTAGACTGCAAAACTGATAATGGTGTTTTAGGCAATTTTACAGCTAACTAGCTACGTTACATGCTGATAGTGTCTTTGGTATTATTGTGTGTAGCTACTTTTGCTAGCTAGCTAGCCAGCCCATAGCAGATTTGGTAGTCGACTGCAATAGATTTCCAGAAGGATTTTCCATGTTGCTACCAACCTTGTTATAACGCCAAAATGAAACATTTGTTCACAAAAAATTATTCTCAGTGTTATTTAACACCGTAAATTAAAGGAATGAGTGGCTTTGGGTGGATTTTTCCTTTAACAGGAGGGAGAACCAGTCTACAGTCTCCTCTTAACAGATAGAAGGGGAAGGAGACACCACAAACAAGAGTAAAATGGAGGAAACGGTGTGTGTGAGGAGAGCAAGAGGCTGGCAAGAGTGAGCGAAAAAGGTGAGGGAGAGAAAGTCTCAAAATCTTATAGCCAGGAGACAGAGGAAGCTAAAGGAAATTCAACCATCTGAGCAGAGTAGACTGTAGATAAATTATAAGCATTTCTGTGGGTTTGTGCAAATGCTGCTACCCTGCTACACCTAGCCCGCAGTCACAAGGAAACAGAGGGCATCGTAGAGAGAGAGCACTGGATGGGGGAGAGGGTATTGCAGCAACAGAGAAGGAAAAAGACAGGGTGGTAAGAAGAGGTGGACAGGACCAAGAGAAGGAGAACAGAAAGGTGATCTCTGTGGACTCAGGCACATCGCAGGGCTGTTCAATGTCGCTCCAGGAGGGCCAAAACACTTCTGGTTTTCATCCTCTCCTAAAATGGGACTAATTCAGAACTGGTACATCAGGTAGAAACAAAAACCAGAAGTGTTTCTGCCCTCGAGGAGCGGAATTGAACAGACCTTCACTAGAGGACTCTACTACTGCACACACCATAAGGTACAGTGAGGGAAAAAAGTATTTGATCCCCTGCTGATTTTGTACGTTTGCCCACTGACAAAGAAATGAACAGTCTATAATTTTAATGGTAGGTTTATTTGAACAGTGGGAGACAGAATAACAAAAAAAATCCAGAAAAACGCATGTCAAATGTAATAAATTGATTTGCATTTTAATGAGGGAAATACGTATTTGACCCCTCTGAAAAACATGACTTGGTACTTGGTGGCAAAACCCTTCTTGGCAATCACAGAGGTCAAACGTTTCTTGTAGTTAGCCACCAGGTTTGCACACATTCAGGAGGGATTTTGTCCCACTCCTCTTTGCAAATCTTCTCCAAGTCATTAAGGTTTCAAGGCTGACGTTTGGCAACTCAAACCTTCAGCTCCCTCCACAGATTTTCTATGGGATTAAGGTCTGGAGACTGGCTAGGCCACTCCAGGACCTTAATGTGCTTCTTCTTGAGCCACTCCTTTGTTGCCTTGGCCGTCCGTGTGTTTGGGGTCAATGTCATGCTGGAATACCCATCCACAACCCATTTTTAATGCCCTGGCTGAGGGAAGTATGTTCTCACCCAGGATTTGACGGTACATGGCCCCGTCCATGGTCCCTTTGATGCGGTGAAGTTGTCCTGTCCCCTTAGCAGAAACACACCCCCAAAGCATAATGTTTCCACCTCCATGTTTGACGGTGGAAATGGTGTTCTTGGGGTCATAGGCAGGATTCCTCCTCCTCCAAACATGGCAAGTTGAGTTGATGCCAAAGAGCTCCATTTTAGTCTCATCTGACCACAACACTGTCACCCAGTTGTCCTCTGAATCATTCAATGTTCATTGGCAAACTTCAGACGGGCATGTATATGTGCTTTCTTGAGCAGGGGGACCTTGCGGGCGCTGCAGGATTTCAGTTCTTCACGGCGTAGTGTGTTACCAATTGTTTTCTTGGTGACTATGGTCCCAGCTGCCTTGAGATCATTGACAAGATCCTCCCGTGTAGATCTGGGCTGATTCCTCACCGTTCTCATGATCATTGCAACTCCACGAGGTGAGATCTTGCATGGAGCCCCAGGCCGAGGGAGATTGAGAGTTCTTTTGTGTTTCTTCCATTTGCGAATAATCGCACCAACTGTTGTCACCTTCTCACCAAGCTGCTTGGCGATGGTCTTGTAGCCCATTCCAGCCTTGTGTAGGTCTACAATCTTGTCCCTGACATCCTTGGAGAGCTCTTTGGTCTTGGCCATGGTGGAGAGTTTGGAATCTGATTGATTGATTGCTTCTGTGGACAGGTGTCTTTTTTACAGGTAACAAGCTACGGTTAGGAGCACTCCCTTTAAGAGTGTGCTCCTAATCTCAGCTCATTACCTGTATAAAAGACACCTGGGAGCCAGAAATCTTTCTGATTGAGAGGGGGTCAAATACTTATTTCCCTCATTAAAATGCAAATCAATTTATAACATTTTTGACATGCGTTTTTCTGGATTTTTTTCTTGTTATTCTGTCTCCCACTGTTCAAATAAACCAACCATTAAAATTATAGACTGATAATTTCTTTGTCAGTGGGCAAACGTACAAAATCAGCAGGGGATCAAATACTTTTTTCCCCCTCACTGCATCCACAGTAAAGTGCAGGAAGAACACACTCCAAGTCTCCGCAAACTTAAACCAATAAAAATGTCAATCATTCACTGTGCCAAGCTTAGATTATATTACTGACATTAGCATTGATCCGAGTGGGTATTTCTGGCTTCAGATCAGGCTGAACTCAAACCATCCCTCCCCTCTCTATGTAACAGTGTGGTGGTTGTACCATCCCTCCCCTCTCTATATAACAGTGTGGTGGTTGTACCATCCCTCCCCTCTCTATATAACAGTGTGGTGGTTGTACCATCCCTCCCCTCTCTATATAACAGTGTGGTGGTTGTACCATCCCTCCCCTCTCTATATAACAGTGTGGTGGTTGTACCATCCCTCCCCTCTCTATATAACAGTGTGGTGGTTGTACCATCCCTCCCCTCTCTATATAACAGTGTGGTGGTTGTACCATCCCTCCCCTCTCTATATAACAGTGTGGTGGTTGTACCATCCCTCCCCTCTCTATATAACAGTGTGGTGGTTGTACCATCCCTCCCCTCTCTATAACAGTGTGGTGGTTGTACCATCCCTCCCCTCTCTATATAACAGTGTGGTGGTTGTACCATCCCTCCCCTCTCTATATAACAGTGTGGTGGTTGTACCATCCCTCCCCTCTCTATATAACAGTGTGGTGGTTGTACCATCCCTCCCCTCTCTATATAACAGTGTGGTGGTTGTACCATCGCTCCCCTCTCTATATAACAGTGTGGTGGTTGTACCATCCCTCCCCTCTCTATATAACAGTGTGGTGGTTGTACCATCCCGCCCCTCTCTATATAACAGTGTGGTGGTTGTACCATCTCTCCCCTCTCTATATAACAGTGTGGTGGTTGTACCATCCCGCCCCTCTCTATATAACAGTGTGGTGGTTGTACCATCCCTCCCCTCTCTATATAACAGTGTGGTGGTTGTACCATCCCGCCCCTCTCTATATAACAGTGTGGTGGTTGTACCATCCCTCCCCTCTCTATATAACAGTGTGGTGGTTGTACCATCCCGCCCCTCTCTATATAACAGTGTGGTGGTTGTACCATCCCTCCCCTCTCTATATAACAGTGTGGTGGTTGTACCATCCCTCCCCTCTCTATATAACAGTGTGGTGGTTGTACCATCCCTCCCCTCTCTATATAACAGTGTGGTGGTTGTACCATCCCTCCCCTCTCTATATAACAGTGTGGTGGTTGTACCATCCCTCCCCTCTCTATATAACAGTGTGGTGGTTGTACCATCCCTCCCCTCTCTATATAACAGTGTGGTGGTTGTACCATCCCTCCTCTCTCTATATAACAGTCACAGCCTCACTAAGGCACTGCAGTCACAAGCTGCAGTCACAGTGACACTCCCAACCAGTGTTATGTCATCACCTTATGCATACTGCTACTGAGTCTCCAGGGTGCTCTCTGGCACAATGCACCATCTACGGAACGATTATATATTACAATCGATGTACGGGTAAATAGCAAGAACTGACAAACATGCAGAACATAATACTGAATCAGATTTCATTAGCTAGGTTTCCATCCAACTAGTGAGATTTTTATGCAAAAATTATAAAAATCTGCATATAAACAATATGCACATTCTCACCAAAGATGTTTCCATCAAATTTACTTGTGGATAAAAGTCTGTGCGTGATGACGTAGTGCAAAATTTCCACATACAATTGAAGTCAGAAGTTTACATACACCTTAGCCAAATACATTTAAACTCAGTTTTTCACAATTCCTGACATTTTATACTAGTAAAAATTCCCTGTCTTAGGTCAGTTAGGATCACCACTTTATTTTAAGAATGTGAAATGTCAGAATAATAGTAGAGAGAACAATTTCTTTCAGCTTTTATTTCTTTCATCACATTCCCAGTGGGTCAGAAGTTTACATACACTCAATTACTATTTGGTAGCATTGCCTTTAAATTGTTTAACTTGGGTTAAACGTTCCGGGTAGCCTTCCACAAGCTTCCCACAGTAAATTGGGTGAATTTAGGCCCATTCCTCCTGACACAGCTGGTGTAACTGAGTCAGGTTTGTAGGCCTCCTTGCTCGCACATGCTTTTTCAGTTCTGCCCACAAATGTTCTATAGGATTGATGTCAGGGCTTTGTGATGGCCACTCCAATACCTTGACATTGTTGTCCTTAAGCCATTATGCAACAACTTTGGAAGTATGCTTGGGGTCATTGTCCATTTGGAAGACCCATTTGCGACCAAGCTTTAACTTCCTGACTGATGTCTTGAGATGTTGCGTCAATATATCCATATTATTTTCCTAACTCACAATGCCATCCATTTTGTGAAGTGCACCAGTCCCTCCTGCAGCAAAACACCCCCACAGCATGATGCTGCCACCCCCGTGCTTCCCGGTTGGGATGGTGTTCTTCAGCTTGCAAGCCTCCCCCTTTATCCTCCAAACATAACAATGGTCATTATGGCCAAACAGTTATATTTTTGTTTCATCAGACCAGAAGACATTTCTCCAAAAAGTGCGATCTTTGTCCCCATGTGCAGTTGCAAACCGTAGTCTGGCATTTTAATGGTGGTTTTTGAGCAGTGGCTTCTTCCTTGTTGAGTGACCTTTCAGGTTATGTCGATATAGGACTCGTTTGACTGTGGATATAGACACTTTTGTACCTGTTTCCTCCAGCATCTTCACAAGGTCCTTTCTGTTGTTCTGGGATTGATTTGCACTTTTCGCACCAAATTACATTCATCTCTAGGAGACAGAACGCCTCTCCTTCCTGAGTGGTATGACGGCTGCGTGGTCCCATGTTTATACTCGCGTACTATTGCTTGTACAGATGAACCTTCAGGCGTTTGGAAATTGCTCCCAAGGATGAACCAGACTGGAGGTCTACAATGTTTTTCTGAGGTCTTGGCTGACTTCTTTAGATTTTTCCATGATGTCAAGCAAAGCAGTACTGAGTTTGAAGGTAGGCCTTGAAATACATCCACAGGTACACCTCCAATTGACTCAAATGATGTCAATTAGCATATCAGAAGCTTCTAAAGCCATGACATCATTTTCTGGAATTTTCCAAGCTGTTTAAAGGCACAGTCAACTTAGTGTATGTAAACGTCTGACCCACTGGAATTGTGATAGATTATTTAACTTATAATTCACTGTGTCTGTAAACAATTGTTGGAAATATTACTTGTGTCATGCACAAAGTAGATGTTCTAACTGACTTGCCAAAACTATAGTTTGCTAACAAGAAATTTGTGGAGTGGTTGAAAAAGGAGTTAATGACTCCAACCTAAGTGTATGTAAACTTCCCACTTCAACTGTACCAAATAAGAGTTAAATGGGTTTACATTGCATTTTTCACTCTACTGACGGTTGTCACTGAAGATGTGTTACATAGTGAGTGTGCCCACTCTGGTCTTGGCACGTGAGCACTAGACACAGCTCACACTCGTAGATACAGTGTGGGTATAGCCTACATGATGATTATTATGACTAGAGAGAGATCATTTCTATTAGTCAAACGGCAGTCAAGCATCGATCATGACCAGAAAGGAGGATCAAGCTCAACACCTTGTACTTTCACCACCCTGTGAAGTTCATCACTTATTTCATCTGTAGTAAACTGTATGATTTCCTGAGTCGTAGTGGGAAGACCACACAACATGTCATCATGTGACTCCAATATGATGTTATTATAGCAATATTGGCACATTAAAGCATTTCTATTACTCACATAATTCATCTTAGACATAAAACCATCCCCACCGTGTCTAGCGTATTTGGTTTAGTTGACATTTGCTGTTTCCATCTGGCCCGTTGGGACATTTTTTCCCCCCGACGTACTTTACTCTCATAAAAAGGATGGATGGAAACCTGGTTAGTGTTTCTGAAACTAAACTGAAATCAAGAATATAACAGCCAATCAATATCATGTACCTTACAGGACAACAAAAATTGCAATGTTGCTAGAAACAAGCTTGCACTACAATTTTGAAAAACCAACGCCAACTCAAGACGGAAAACAGCTAAACAAGAAGAATACTACTTACTTTTTAGGTCTCGGATGAAGGAGACAGGCTTGATGGCATTTCCCGTGTTGGCAAAGGCTTGGATGATGTGGTTCTGCATTATACAAATCATACAGAAACCCGACTGGTGACCTGAAATGGACAGGAATAGAATAATGAGGTGAAGTCAAGTCACCGCCATTACCCCACCAGACTGGCCCAGTCACCGCCATTACCCCACCAGACTGGCCCAGTCACCGCCATTACCCCACCAGACTGGCCCAGTCACCGCCATTACCCCACCAGACTGGCCCAGTCACCGCCATTACCCCACCAGACTGGCCCAGTCACCGCCATTACCCCACCAGACTGGCCCAGTCACCGCCATTACCCCACCAGACTGGCCCAGTCACCGCCATTACCCCACCAGACTGGCCCAGTCACCGTCATTACCCCACCAGACTGGCCCAGTCACCGTCATTACCCCACCAGACTGGCCCAGTCACCGTCATTACCCCACCAGACTGGCCCAGTCACCGTCATTACCCCACCAGACTGGCCCAGTCACCGTCATTACCCCACCAGACTGGCCCAGTCACCGTCATTACCCCACCAGACAAGCAACCAATATGCTTGAAGACACATTTCAGTTGATGCATTCAGTTGTACAACTGACTAGGTATCCCCTTTTCTCTTTTACTCATGGGAGTAGAGCTGTTGGACATGTGGCCCTTTCCATCCAACCTTTGAGGTCATTTCTAGACAATATATTTGTCCATTTAAGGGACCTGTTTAGTCTCAAAAACTAGAAGCAAAAGATTTGTATTGCCCCATTTAGTGGTCTAGCTCTACAACGCCTATATTGTGCCATTCAAAAAGGTATCTAACCAGAGGTCAACTAAACTACTCACAGGCACGACTGTGCTCCTTGGAGAGTAGATAGTTGGCCAGGGGCGGTGTGTAGGTGAGACACTGCACAGTGGAGTTAAGGAAGCAGGTGTTGCCCAGGTTGTGGAGGCCGGCTCCCACCCGATAGACACGCTCCCAACGCATGGAGAGTCTGTTCCCAGGGAAGAGCATCTTCTGTGGGGCGGGGATCCCATCACTCTGGCCCCCACCCTGGTTGTCTGAAACTGGTGGATGGAGGAGTGAGATTAATTAGAGAAATTGCATGGATAATTCAGAAAAGCCATTGAGAATAGTTCAGACAAACTATAATTTAGCCTAACTCGATCACTTCACCAAAAACCCAAAGAGAGAGAAACACTCATGGTGAAGAATAGCTCTATTCAATTCCACCAAAAAGGTTAAGACAATGGGGGGATTAAGAATATCAAAGTGAGTTAATTCTGTGTGCAGTGAAACCCTGACTTAACAAACCTCTTGAATAGCTCTATGAGAGAGAGTACATTTCCCAGTCAACAGCCTTACCTTGCCTCCTGATCTGAGCGGGCTCTGTGCTGGCCCTCTGACCCGATGTGGCCCCCTCACTGCCGCGGGGGTTGAGGATCACATATTTGGTCTTGAGACTGTCCAGCTGATAGGAGAAGCCTTTGCTGGCCGGCTCAAACTCAATCTTCTGCAGCAGGACCTTCTTGGCCGAGGAGGCCAGCAGCTTGTTGAGGTCGCTATCGTCGCCCGTCGAGGAGTCCTTCCGGCCGGGCTTCAGGGCCTCCTTGAGCTTGTCCACTATAGGCATCGTTTGAGCATCACTGTGGATGAGACAGAGGGTGGGATTCAGGGATCAGACTCACCTTTGCTTACATGTACCAAGGAATTTGACCTGGTGAAATGGCACTGACATGGAGAACACAGAACAAATAATGAAGACATAATCCACACAGGCCTACAGTATAGACAAAGCAAAATCAGAACAATTACACACAATAAGAAGGCCAGTTTGAGACTTGTCAATTAAATCTAGGCTAAATTAAATATTTAGTCACATATGAGCAAACACTAAATTCCAGTGTGTATATAGATTTTCTTCAGCATGCCTATGAATAAAAGTCATGATACCATAATAATAATACATCTCGGAAATCTTACTGAGCAGCAATTGGTCTCAACACTGTGTAGCACATCCACAACATCCAGTCCACAGTACAGCAGCTTCATCACTCCCTCAGAGAGAGGCTACTGTAGCAGTGAATTTCTATTTCCTGTCAGTGAAATCCTAAACTGGCAACACAGACTGTAATCTGGCAACCCGGGCTGTAAGCGTGGAACTAGTGTTTTTCGGCGAGAGAGCAGCATATTATGTGAGCTGCAGCATATTATGTCAAGAGGACTGAGTATCTGAGGAGTCAGGCTGGGACTTGGCAGCCGTCTCTGTTGTTATGCAAGATAGTGGAGGCGGGCATGATGTGTGTTCACGCTCGTGCGTGTGTGCTTAGCGGTGAGAGGGACTCGACACAAGCACAGCTGCTGTCTACCAGGTCAGATACTCATGTTCAGTCTATTCCTACATCAATCAAGTCGTGGCCATACCAACCAGCAACCACCCGACAGTCCAGTGTCACAACAAAGGAAAGACTGGTGTGGTACAGTCATGCTGTTTGTTACATGTCCTCAGAATGCCTTCAGTTATTTCTACGTGCAATCGCTGTTATATTTGTTTTATTCATTCAGTTGCAACTGTTGATTATTTTTTCACTTCAGGGCCCATTTTCATAAAGCGTTAGAGAAGGAGTGTTGATCTCAAATTTGCCTTTTAGATATTCTAGTGAATATGAATACATGGACAGCGGGAAGCTGATCCTAGATCAGCACTCCTAGTCTGAGACGTTTCTGAATACAGGCCAGGTTGGTTATGCTCTAAGAAAAGCTACAGAATTGGTTTGAAAAGACACAGGCTATACTGCACGTCACTTGTGTGCTTAATATGTGACTGAGTAGTGAAATAGACTAGATGCTGGTCCTCTGTAGCTCAGTTGGTAATGTATGGCTCTTAAAACGCCAGGATACTGGGTTCGACTCCCAGGACCATATATATGTTAAATCTACACACGGATGACTAAGTTGCTTTGGATAAAAGAGTCTGCTATGGCATATCTCATATCTGTACCTACTGTCATATATCTGTGTCTACTGTCCAGCATCCTGAGCTGGTAAATCTATCAGAACACCAGCAACAACTGGCCCTTTAAAGGCAGCAGCCTCTTCAATAGGCCATCTCTGAGCAGATAACAGAGTGTAGGTGGACCTTTTCACAACCCCTGCCCTGTCTGCATGCGTCAGCCGTTTGGGCAGTGGAGTGAATGACTCCTGAAGGTGCCATTTCCGGCGCATGCCAACGTGCTGGCAGACAGAGTTGAATGGGAAATGATGACAGGGTAGTGACAGTAGGCTAATTGCTCCAACGCTTCCCTCAGTCCCAGTCCGCCTCAATTACAACGCACCCAGTGTGGACTAGGCCTCAATGTGCCACTGATCAAAACAAGTCAGCTTAAAACAGGTCTGTGGCTAGTGTTTTAGTTGAACTCAATGTGATTTTTTTCCCCCAAGTAGTACTGGCTTAAGATAAATATATAGGCAAGACTAGGTCAGCAGGTAGCCTAGGGGTTAGAGCGTTGGGCCAGTAGCCAAAAGGTTGCTGGATCGAATCCTCGAGCTGACACACACATACATACATACATACATACATACAAATCTGTTCTGCCCCTGAACAAGGCAGTTAACCTACTGTTCCTAGGCCGTCATTGTAAATAAGAATTTGTTCTTAACTGATTTAAGTCTACTACAAATAGGCTAGCTGGAATAGTCAGGATGAGAATGACTGAATAGGCTACATTCCATTAACTCAAAGATATGGTGAGCTGTTAAAAACCCAGCACGCTTAGAGTAAACAAAGGACTGCTACACAAACCTTGTGTCAACTTGATGTACGACCAGCAAACTATAGGGCTATATGTTAGTGATGCACTAGCATGCTGCCATTGAGGGGTTGAAAAGCACCGGGGAGAGGAAACAGCTCTGGGTCAACAGCACACAGACACAGGATGGATCACAGAGCAGTGTTCTGTTCAAACCCACAGTTGACAGAAAAGGGAGCGGAGCCTGACTCATCATTAGATCTGGCAGTGACGTAGCCGAGGGGGGAGAGCAGGGGGGCTGCACATGCAGCATCACACACAAGGGCAGACTAACCTTCATGTGCTGCTACTGATAGAATTAACAATCACACAGCCCACAGTGAGATGGAATGGGTGGAACACCTACAGGGATGTTCAGTTTATTCACCAAACCGTTTCTATAGGGCTGCTGTTCTACCCAACCATTGAACCATATAGGCTAGGTTACCACACAGAATGTTATACCACCGTCAGAGACACTGTGGACCCACAACACTACATACTGTTTTAATGACATCACAATCACGAAAACGTTAGGCTTTTTACTTCGATACTGATACCAGGATTAGTATCACAAAAGTCAATACCAAAATGATACCATGGCAACAAAAAGCATATTAGCCAAAGTCACAGAATGGCACTTCCAGACATAAACTCAGCTACCTGGCTGTTCAATCATTGGGCATCTTTTGAGTGCAATAAACACATTTGAACTTTTTCACGTCAACATTTTTCAGAGACAGCCATGCATGCATTAATTAAATCGATTCTACAATCAATTTGACTTTGTTTTTACCAATGTAACTACATAACAGTAATCATTTATTTGAATGGTAAATCTATTGATAAACTGGTTAAATCAAGATGTAGCCTATTCAAAATAAAGGGAAATGCATATTCAATAGGAGTGAGAGCATGCATGGAGTTGAGCTTGTTTTGGCTGATTTCATGGGGCTACAGATGGCAAACAATCTGTTTTCCCTCCAATTGGGAATAATTTTATTGTACTGATAAACAACATCTGCATAGAGGTAGCTTATTTCATTAAAGTATGTGCTCGCTCTTTAACCAGTAATGACATCATTCATGAGGCGGGGGGGGTGGGGGCATATCAGAGAGGAAGAGGTGAAGTGAGAAGTCTCACTTGCCAAAATACGCCCAAGGCATTTCTATGGGAATATTTTGGACCTAAGCTTGTCACCTGCCTTTGGGACAACGACTCCCGTTGATAGGGTGGAGACATGAGCATCCCATGATCCATATTCACAGAGTCAGTTTGCAGAGGTAATAGATAATCTTTCAGAGAGATGTGAGAAAGACCAATTAAGTGAATTAATAAAGTGGTGGTGGCAATCGGACAAAAAAAACAATTTTTGCATTTGGTTTGCAAACAAAAAAATGCCGACATGAAAACAGCAAGCTCCTGCCTTTATAAGTGTGCACATTATTATGTGCAAAATATAGGGTTGCACATTTTGGGGAATATTCAGAGGTGGAAACTTTTGTGGGAATTAACAGGAATATATGCAAATTATATATTAATACCATTTAAATATATATGTTTTTTGAATTGGATATATTTACCATATCATAGAGACAAACATAAACCTTAAGTAGACAGACAATTGTAAATTATTAAATCCTTCCAACAGAAAATTTAAAAAGCAATTTAGTTATGAATTGAACTTTAATGAAATGAGTTGACTCTTCACATGGGATGATTTCACAAAAACAAAAGGGAATATTGAATGATCCCAAATGATCCATCGCATCTCCCAAAAACATTTAACATAAATCTGTAAAATGATAGTCTAGAAACTAAAGCTTTGGTTGTCTTCCTCTCAGGCTTCCATGTCTTCTCCCTAGACCAATGTCCACCTCTTGAACATCAAACTCTGAGGCCTCACCTTCACTGTCACTTTCCAACCTTGTTGAAGATGGCTCGTTGTCAGGCTCAAAAAGCCTCAAATCTGCCTGGATTGTCACCAATTTTTCAATCCTTGTATTGGTCAGCCTGTTGTGTGCTTTGGTTTGTGTGTTCCCAAACAAGGACCAGTTGTGCTCTGAGGTGGCTGATGATGGTGGGATTTGGAGGATGATGGTGGCAACAGGGGAAAGAGCCTCAGATCCACAAAGTTGCTTCTACAAGGTGGCTGATGAGATATATTTTGGCACGACTACCATATTGCATCTCCATCCCAAAGCCCTTGCTTGGAAGTGTACTTCGCCAGACTGCCAAGAACCTTGCCCCCATCCAGGCCAAGGTAGCGAGGCACAGTTGTGATGACACCATAGGACTTGTTGATCTCTGCACCAGACAGGATGCTCTTGCCAGCATACATGGGGTCCAACATGTACGCTGCAGCATGTATGCGGTTCAGGCAGAAGTCTTCACGCTTTTTGATGTATTTCAGAACTGCAGTTTCCTCTGCTTGGAGTGACAGTGAAGTGGGCAGGGCAGTACGGATTTCTTCTCTTACATCTGCAAGTAGAGTCTGAACATCAGACAGGATGGCATTGTCTCCCTCAATCCGTGTAATGGCTACTGCTATAGGTTTCAGGGGTTTCAGGCTGCTTACCACTCTCTCCCAAAATGCATCATCCAGGAGGTTCCTCTTGATGGGGCTGTCCATATCGGCAGACTGATATGGCTCTTTCTTGGAGAGACTCCTTTCCCTCCAGGAAACTGTCAAACATGATGACAACACCACCCCAACAGGTGTTGCTGGGCAGCTTCAATGTGGTGCTCTTATTCTTCTCACTTTGCTTGGTGAGGTAGATTGCCGCTATAACTTGATGACCCTTCCCATACCTAACCACTTCCTTGGCTCTCTTGTAGAGTGCATCCATTGTTTTCAGTGCCATGATGTCCTTGAGGAGCAGATTCAATGCATGAGCAGCACAGCAAAATGGTGTGCTGTGAGGGTAGGACTCCTCCACTTTAGACCAAGCAGCCTTCATTGTCTGTCACCAGTGCAAATACCTTCTGTGGTCCAAGGTCATTGATGACTGACTTCAGCTCATCTGCAATCTAGAGACCAGTGTGTCTGTTGTCCCTTGTGTCTGTGCTCTTGTAGAATACTGGTTGAGGGGTGGAGATGATGTAGTTAATTATTCCTTGCCCACGAACATTTGACCACCCATCAGAGATGATTTCAATACAGTCTGCTTTCTCTATGATTTGCTTGATCTTCACTTGAACTCTGTTGAACTCTGCATCCAGCAAATTAGTAGATAAGTAGTCTGGTTGGAGGGGTGTATGCTGGGGGAAGAACATTCAGAAATCTCTTCCAATACACATTGCCTGTGAGCATCAGAGGTCAACCAGTTGCATACACAGCTCGAGCAAGACATTCAGCAGCATTTCTCTGACTAAGTTCCTCCATTGAGTCAAAAAAACCTCTGATTCCAGGAGGACCATGAGCTATTGCTATCGATAAGATGTCTGATTCATAATTTTCACCTCAAATAGAAGTAGAGGCACGTTTGTCAGAGGTTGCTTGTTGTGAGCGCTGAGGGAACTTTATGCACTTGGCCAGATGATTCTGCATCTTTGTTGCATTCTTCACATATGACTTGGCACAGTATTTGCAAATGTGCACAGCTTTTCCTTCTACATTAGCGGCAGTGAAATGTCTCCACACGTCAGATAGTGCCAGTGGCATTTTCTTGTAAAGATTATTAAAAAAGGAGTAAAAAAAATACAAAACAAATACAACTCCAAGTACAGATAACAAGTTAAGCATTTAGATTAAACTCCTTTGTAAGATAAATGTTTTAAAATGAAACATGTATGGAAACAGGTGAATTAACACTCAGTAGACTCAAGCAAGCTAAAACTAACTAGCATAAATTGTTCACAAGTTAGAAATGATTTAAACATTTTGCTGTAGGCTACTATTTGCTAGTTAACAAAAAATAATGTCATAAAATATATTCACCCCACCCAGTATTGTAATCAAAACTTAACAGAAAGCATGTAGTCCTTGGCTCAGACAGTGTAGTAGTGTGGGCTCAATAGCATCTCATTAGTGTGCAAGATCTTGAGAATAAGCTGTACATGTGATGGAAGAACGCAATGCAGAGGGGTGCAATTCCATTGAATTGGGGATAGTTTAACTAAAATATGCCACAAGACCAGAATTTCCTTACATGTATCCCACAAAAAAGGTTCACTGTTATAAGCTAACTTTTTGATGAATTCCCCAAATTCACCAGGAAGTTGCCAACCCTTTGCAGCCCTAGCAAAAAAACAAAGAGACTGAGGATCAGAATACAGACCCTCAAATGGTTAAGAAGATTCCAAGGGTCTTTAAGTAAAACCTCCACTCACCCGGGGCACCAGGCCATGCAAAACGAACTCCACCAATATTACATTGAGTCCTACCATGACAGAATCAAAAAATATAATTTATTATTATGCTTATTCTGTGCACACATCTCTTTTGGATGTTACTGTACATAATAATGTGCACATTATCTCAACACTAATAAAGCAGCTCAACGTTTGCGTGTCGGCATTTTCCCCTACGACAATAGAAACGCTGGGGGATCAACTAAGGAATCATCGTGAGCACCACAGTCCTGGGGTTGAAGATTGATGGAATTAACGATAAGGAGATGGGTAAATGTGAGCACATCCAAGTTGTTACGATTGTATTAGTCGTGTGGTGTATGCCCAGGATTAGCTACTTGCCACAAATAGTATTACAAACCTGCTTCTTTTTTCTTTTTTTAACAAACCTGCTAGTTATAAGGTCAAATAGTCCATATGTTTCGACTTGGAGGTTCAGCATGGAAGATGCTGAATCTCAAGTCTTAACATTGGCTATAAACCCAGCGAGTCCCATTGCTGGACATTGATATTTTCAAACACTTAACACTGTACTTCTGTCGGGAAACTAGCAAACTTCCCTGACTGAGACTTGACCAGTGTTTACAAAAAAGTATGCACAGGATTGTTTAGTGTAGCTAGCAAGTTAACCTAGATATTCCAGTAATGTACTGTTTACTAGCTCGCGCTCTCCCCCTTAAGTACAACAATACCATAGTTCACTAGCTTACGGTTATCTACTGCAAAGGTAACATGTGTTTGTAGATTGCTAGTTAGCTAAATAAGACACGGCGACGAAGTCGCTAGCAAAGATTTTACGGACAGAGCAAGTTAGCTAGCCAGCCATGTTGGCTGCAGTAACTACTAACGTTACATAGTATGTTAGTAGCTAGCAAGCAAGCCAGGTTAGACTACATACTAGACATTTTAGCTAGCTTAGCCATCCAACGTTAACTAATCTGCAAAGCGAGCCAAATATATTGCAATTTTTCGTATGACATGATTTTTATTTCATTATTATGGGGCCTCGTTCAATATGTACTTATCTGTGTATCTAACTTGCTATTTAGCTAGCCAACTTGACCAAGGCAGTGTAATTAGCAAGCTCGTCTATCGTCGCTAGCTAGTCGGACCTGGTTTGGTCAAAATGTCTCCACGCGGAGTACAGTGGGTCACGAGAGGCAAATGTTAGCTAGCATCTGAGTTGGAAACACGTAACTTTAGTTACTACGCTAGCCGATAAACAAACATGCTTTAGATTAAGGATAATAGTTAACTTTAGTCGTTACATGTATCTATTTGCAACAACTGAAAACTGTCACTGAATGGGTAGCTAGCTAACAAAATAACCACGTAACATCAGCAAGCTAACTGTTTACTGCTAGCTTTCTGGTTAGCAACTTTGCTAACGACTAACGTGGCGTCTCGATGCTGCAATGTGGTTAGCTAGCTACCCCCCAACCTCCTCACAATATCCGTCAGATGTTTAGTCGTTATAAAAACAGATCGATAGACTGATCATTCTTAAATATCATTACTAACACTCACCTTAAATTCAATCATCCGAAAACGACGACTGTTTGGCGATAAAGACACTCTGCCTGGCTACAGTTCCCTAATTGTGTTACATTCTTTCCCCCATGCTGCATTCTGAGAGGGTGTGGGCAAGCATGACTGACAGATTTGTGAAGCCAATGAAAATGCAGGTTAGCAAATCAAATCAAATTGTATTTGTCACATGCACCGAATACATCAGGTGTAGACCTTACAGTGAAATGCTTACTTACAAGCCCTTAACCAACAATGCAGTTCAAAAAATAGATTTAGGAAAATGTACTAAAAAAACTAAAGTAAAACATTCAATAAAAAGTAACCCAATAAAATAACAATAACGAGGCTATATGTATGGGGTTCAGGTACCGAGTCAATGTGTGGGGACACAGGTTAGTCAAGTTAATTTGTACATGTAGGTAGGGGTAGTGACTATGCATAGATAATAAACAGCAAGTAGCCGCAGTGTAAAAACTGTGTGTGTGTTGTGTGTTGGGGGGGGGGGGGGGGTCAATGTAAATAGTCTGGGTGGCCATTTGGTTAATTGTTCAGCAGTCTAATGGCTTGGGGGTAGAAGCTGTTAAGGAGCCTTTCGGACCTAGACTTGGTGCTCCGGTACCGCTTGCCGTGCGGTAGTAGAGAGAACAGTCTATGACTTGGGTGACTGGAGGTCTTTGACAATTTTTTGGGCCTTCCTCTGACACCGCCTAGTATACACAGTACCAGTCAAAAGTTTGGACACACCTACTCATTCAAGGGTTTTTCTTTATTTTGACTATTTTCTACATTGTAGAATAATAATGAAGACATCAAAACTATGAAATAACACATATGGAATCATGTAGTAAGCAAAAAAGTGTTAAACAAATCAAAAAATATTTTATATTTGAGATTCATCAAAGTAACAAACCTTTGCCTTGATGACAGCTTTGCACACTCTTGGCATTCTCTCAACCAGCTTCATGAGGTAGTCACCGGGAATGCATTTCATTTAACAGGTGTGTCTTCTTAAAAGTTAATTTGTGGAATTGATTTCCTTCTTAAGCCAATCAGTTGTGTGACAAGATAGGGGTTGCATACAGAAGATAGCCATATTTGGTAAGAGACAAAGTCCATATTATGGCAAGAACAGCTCAAATAAGCAAAGAGAAACAACAGACATGAAGATCAGTCAATCTGGAAAATTTCAACAACTTTGAAAGTTACTTCAAGTGCAGTCGCAAAAACCTTCAAGCGCTATGATGAAACTGAGGACTGCCACAGGAAAGGAAGACCCAGAGTTACCTCTACTGCAGAGGATAAGTTCATTAGAGTTACAAGCCTCAGAAATTACAGCCCAAATAAATGCTTCAGAGTTCAAGTAACAGACACATCTCAACATCAACTGTTCAGAGGAGACTGCGTGAATCAGGCCTTCATGGTCGAATTGCTGCAAAGAAACCACTACTAAAGGACACCAATAATAATAAGAGACTTGCTTGGGCCAAGAAACACAAGCAATGGACATTAGACTGGTGGAAATCTGTCCTTTGGTCTGATGCGTCCAAATTTGAGATTTTTGTTTCTAACCGCTGTGTATTTGTGAGATGCAGCGTAGGTGAAATGATGATCTCCGCATGTGTGGTTCCCATACACAGTACCAATCATGAAGGAGGAGGTGTGATGGTGTGGGGGTGCTTTTCTGGTGACACCGTCAGTGATTTATTTAGAATTCAAGGCACCCTTAATCAGCATGGCTACCACAGCATTCTGCAGCGATACTCCATCCCATCTGGTTTGCGCTTAGTGGGACTATCATTTCTTTTCAACAGGACAATGACCCAACACACCTCCAGGCTGTGTAAGCGCTATTTGACCAAGAAGGAGAGTGATGGAGTGCTGCATCAGATGAGCTGGCCTCCACAATCACCAGACTTCAACCCAATTGAGATGGTTTGGGATGAGTTGGACTGCAAAGTGAAGGAAAAGCAGCCAACAAGTGCTCAGAGCTGGCCAAAATCCATCTCGCTCCATCTTGTCCCACTGGGCTTCCTCTCATCATCATATTTGGTGGTGAGTGAAAACGCCAAACGGATAGTTCAGATTCATACATCCGGTGAAACATATGGCTCATTGTTCTATCTGTGGTAACATGCTGGAAATCCAGAGGATTTCATTGATTGATATAATTGAAAACACAGTGCTTGGCTGTTATGTAACAACATGAATTATGGCATGTTATTATGGCATGTCTGGCACACCACAAGACATAAGCCTTCCTTGTTTTCTGTATTTCATGTTTTTAATTTCGCAATAAATCTATCATACCCCCCAATTTTTTAAAATGTTTATATAAGAATATGAATCACTTATTGTGCACATCCAATCTCAAATATGAGATGCCCTCAATTAAGAATGTGCACTTTTGAATCTAACATAGCCTTGAACTGTCACATAAACAATAATGGACCTCTACCATTTTCAATGACCCCTACACTAAAGTTCATTCCATCCCATGATTTTGACCTCTTTCTTCATGTGGAATGTACTATTAACTGTACATTTCCAGTGTATTCCAGAGGAGGGCACTCTGTAATCAAATAGAGTCAACACAGGCAGGCACATAGATCTGTCAGCAGGAGGAGCCATTGTACCACCATAAAAATTCAGCATGACTAACCACTCAAATATGGGCATAATAATTATAATAATGGGTGAAATATTGTGTCAAATAGATTCTGCTGCACAATTGCTGAACAAGTAAAATAAACACATCAGATGTATATCTAAACTTTTATTTGTATCATCTGTCCATTGTCTGAAGATACCATACAGTTCGAATGATACAAGGAGTCATATGCATGCAAGAAATTGTGTTGCTTCTCCACACACCAGTCTCGTGTGGATCTAGCACGAGTCGTCCATTTTCATTCTACTTTTCTGCTAGTACTACATAAAGAGACACTTACTAACACAGAATTGATACCATGTTCATTATGGGATAATTGAATATTTTTTTACGTGGATATACAAGTTTGGAGTTATATGATACAGTATCCCTGTTCTGCAGGCAAATGATTGATCAGTTATTATAGTAGTACAACATTGTGTTCAGTTTTTACTGAAGTAATACAACAGTAATTGTAGATGAACCTCTTGTAGAGGATGGGTCATGATGAAGCAGAGCACAGGTACCCAACAAGCTACTCTGACAGGCTGGGTTCAAACCCAGGTGTCCAATGCACCACAAGACTATGTTAGCCCGCTAAGCTAAAACCTTGGCAATCGCTTGGGGAGCTATTACAAGTCTTCAGTGGAGATTTTGGCATGCTACAATATGGGTCTGATCTGGTTTGTGAAGTAACTACGTGTACTGTAAAGTGAACAGAAAACTGTGCCAAACATATTCCCTTTACCCCAATCACAATTCGAGAATATTCACACACAAAAAAGTTTGCGTTTTTTACAAAGAACACATGTAATTTGCAAAAAGGTATAACGAATCTCCCAATTTCTCTAATGAAATATGTTCTTACACAGAGGCATTACACCAAGAGACATACAAAACAACCAAAGCAAAATATTATAATTATACCAGAACTAAACAAATATAAAATACGTACATAACAAAAAACTGGAAGATTCATGACCTTGTTTTCAGACTGTACTGTGTGGCATGTGCAGTGTAGTTATATAAACATAGCACTGTGTGAACCAAAGCAGCCAGGTTTAGTCTCCGTTGCAGAGAAATCAACAAAGGGTTTTGTCTATAGTAAGACCTCAGATAAGCCAGTTAATATTATAATAGGAATGATGAAGCAGTTCTAGTTATACGACACAGTGACTTCAGACAGTGTGGCACCTTTTTTTTAGACCACTCCTGTCTAGTACATTAAAATTAACAGAATATTTATCCCACCGAAGAATATACACCAAGAATAATATTATCAGACTTATAAAGCAAGGAAGAAAGAATCTGAGCAGTGGAGGCTGGTGGAAGGAGCTATAGGAGGACGGGCTCATTGTAATGGCTGGAATGGAATCAATGGAACGGTATCAAACCAGATGTTTGACTCGTTCAATTTATTCAATTTCAGCTATTATAATGAGTCCATCCTCCTATAGCTCCTCCCACTAGCCTCCACTGAATCTGAGTCATGTTTAATTTGGTCAATGACATTACAAAACTGAAGCCCTGGTTTCGACCCAAACTACTTCAGGGCTACGTTCAGTAGGCTAGTGTTGAATGTTGTAGGCAAAGGTTGAATGTTGCAGATAGAAATGCCATGAATAGAGCTTACATGATTCCTTCCTTTATGTCAGAGAAACATGTTTGTTCTTCATGTATACAACATACGATCTGAACGTTCTACAATATTGTGCCCAGCTGAACATGCCCCAGGCTTTAGGATGGTATTTTTTAGGAATAATGTTCTATTTAGAAACACGACCACATCGGCCAACAACACTTTGATATCACCCTTTTGGGTTTCAATAACACCTTTGGTTCCAGTTTAAAAGCGAGCGACAAATGAACGGCACAAGATCAATTAATACTTGAAGCTCTATATTTGATTTGTAGTTTATTTTTATTGCACTTGTACAAGAAGTGACCAGTAAGCGCTTTTAGAGAGGTGTGGGGTCAGAAAGTGCTGTTTTCTCAAAATTGTTGCTCTCTTGCATACTGACTATTTCCTGCAACCTGTCACCTGACCTCTCTATGTGACATCACAACTGGACAAGTCAATATGGGTCTTGTAATTCATTGTTATTAACTACTTTACTGATTTATTTAATCATAATTATTTGGATTTGTAGCTTTGTGTACTTTTGTTTTCTCCATGTATTAATTGCAGACATCTTTAGTCACTCTGAACAGTGAGTGGATGACCTGTAGAGTTTAGGGGTCTTCAATATCCAGGAACTCTTTCTTGGGTGGTGCTATCCCCCTGTACCAGGCACAGGACCCATCGCTCCTATTGATACAGGCAAAGTGTTGGGCCTGGGGACCGCTGTGGCTCTTTTCCATCACCCAGTCCGTCCACAGACACTCCTCCGGGGCGCTGATCGTACAGGGGATGGAAGTGCAGCGGATGATCTGTGGATCGGAGCAGAAAGAGAGAAAGACCAACATCACCAACTGATCATTACCCCAATTCTCTAGCATTTGCCAATGTGACCAGAGTACTCTTTTTAAGAAAATGTGCTGTGTAAATATTGAACAAAAGTTGTGTACTGTAATATTCCTATAATTCCCATCAAACACACCCACACACACCTTGCACTTGCAGCCACTCTCATAGCGTTGAGTCAAACTCTTCTTTTGTGTGGCACTCATGGCCTCCCAAGACTCAATAAAGTCACACAGTGTAACATGCATCGTTCCATCAGTCTCCAGCTTGCCTGCAGACAGAGAGGAGATAGTGAGTCTATGTCCCATAGAGAAAACATACTGATACAGACAGGAACACTGGAACTCTTCGAGTGGGTAACACTTTATAATAACTTGAATAAGCATTCATAAACTATTTATAACTAGTGTACATAAATACTTAAAATCAAGTGGTATTTTAATATTTATAAACATTTATAAGAATTATAAAATGGTTAATTCATAAGCATGTATAACATTTGTCATGATTCATTTAGAAATCTGCAGTTCAAACAATAACAAAGCAGACGCCCTGCCATGGTTTTGGTGAAAAGCTGAGGGATGGGGCTGAAGAAACGTAACCCCTCTCAAATTCATAGACAGCTATGGATGCAAACACTGACCACGCATGTTATTCAAATTAAAACAAGCTTGTATTTTGGGTTCTGATGGGGTACAACAGTTGAACTAAGGACATTACTAATTTACAAGCTATATTCTTCAAGAATCAATGGGTATACATCATTCATTTAAAAACACAAACATTTATTTAAAAAAAGTTATTATAAATTGAAACCTGAAGTTGTACCAAAAATGTATTGTTCTAAAGCACTTGTTTTCTCCTACAGCATGCAGTCAGTGGCCATAATGCTGTAAGCATTTCTTGGTAGTTGAACCAGTGCTGGCAACAGATCTTGGTAACATAGTGAGAACCGCACCTGTGAAGAGATACTCCTTGTTGCCGTTGGTTTCCAGAGTAACGCCACAAACGGCTGAGGAGGGTGCAGTGAAGATGGCGTCGATATCCCGGTCAGGACCTTTGAACATCTATCCAATCACAAGGAAAGGAAGAGAAGGATATATCAAACATGTCCATATGCAGGTCTGAACGTCACTGACTGCAGAAACCACTTAATGAAAAGGCTGATCATACCTTGATCTGTTTGATGTCGTACTTGATCCTCTTGATGGTGTTACCATAGACGTCATTACCAGCCTCAACCACTTTCTTTCCAACCACCTTTGCCCTGATCACTAGAAGAGTGAAAGAGAGGGAGACATGGTTTAACTCTACTGAAATAATCTATTTCCATTTTACTGGTCAGTCAGACACTGACGGTTTAAGGGTGTTATGGGATCTAAGAGAACAACAGTAAAATGCTTTATAGACCCACATTTCTACCGTCTGTTCAGACTGCATAAGTTTAGACTGTTTGGGTGTAACATTTTGGCTAGGTTTGCTCCAAAACAGATGAAAGTCAATTTTTCCTCCTGGTCCTAGATTCCTCGCTCTGGTCGTTTGCTTCTCCTTTAATTCAACACGTCTGGTTTAACTTTGCTGCCCTGTCTTTAATTCAACATGCCTGATTTAACTATGCTGCCCTGCCTTTAATTCAACACGCCTGGTTTAACTATGCTGCCCTGTCTTTAATTCAACACGCCTGGTTTAACTATGCTGCCCTGTCTTTAATTCAACATGCCTGGTTTAACTATGCTGCCGTCTTTAATTCAACACGCCTGATTTAACTATGCTGCCCTGCCTTTAATTCAACACGCCTGGTTTAACTTTGCTGCCCTGCCTTTAATTCAACATGCCTGGTTTAACTATGCTGCCCTGCCTTTAATTCAACACGCCTGGTTTAACTATGCTGCCCTGTCTTTAATTCAACACGTCTGGTTTAACTATGCTGCCCTGTCTTTAATTCAACATGCCTGGTTTAACTATGCTGCCCTGTCTTTAATTCAACACGCCTGGTTTAACGATGCTGCCCTGTCTGGTCTGCAGATGTTCAGGCGCCAACCAGGTGCTGGTAGGAAGACTGAGGCACATGAGCGTTTCATCAGCTGTAATCTGAGAGAGGAATGTGCCTGGCCTGCTCTGAGGAAGCTAGTCAGCAATCTTTTGGAAAATTTAACCAGAATGCACGCATGTGCACAGGAAATCAGTCACACACTAGACGTTGTCACACACTGTTGGGCCCAGGCCCCTCCTCCCGAGCCCTCCGCCCATCAGTCTGGGTAGAAGGTGCTGACAGCGACACAAACCAGCCTCTCTTTTCTTCTTTCTCCTCATTTCAGTCTGATTCAGGAGATTTTTAAAGGATTTGTTGTTGGACAAGGAAAGAAGAAATAGGCAGAAAGGTTGGAGTGGAAAAACATGGTCCTTGCCAAACAGATGAACTTCCTCTGTAACGATGTTAAGTTCCCTCTATTCCACTGCTGTCTATCATCATTAGGACCAGTACACCACATAGATGTACTTGTGTTGCTTTATCACTGGAATTACAGTTTGTTTTTGTTTTGCAGACATCCTGATCTAATGAAACTACAGTAGAATGGGTTTTTACTAACAGCTGTACCAGCTACTTAAAGGGGACATTACACTCCATTGTCAGAGTTTGTCAGAGGTTTACAGACCTCAAGATGGCTCCACATCCCCTGCCATCGGTTGTGCAGAGTCAACTATGCCTCAACCAAAAATGAATTGAAAAGATAAGCACCACAAATATGGAAATTATATGGTGCTCATCTTTCCATTCATTAGGGATTGTGGCATGTAGCTGTATCTACACA
The DNA here is from genome assembly GCF_901001165.1 of Salmo trutta. Classification (NCBI taxonomy): domain Eukaryota; kingdom Metazoa; phylum Chordata; class Actinopteri; order Salmoniformes; family Salmonidae; genus Salmo; species Salmo trutta. The sequence continues at coordinate 73,147,694 of NC_042957.1, read as the reverse complement.
ATACATAGCCTGGGATGTGTATTTATGGATCTACACAATACATAGCCTGGGATGTGTATTTATGGATCTACACAATATATAGCCTGGGATGTGTATTTATGGATCTACACAATATATAGCCTGGGAGGTGGACTTTCCTCAACACAAGATCACTTTTGAGATAAAAAATAAATACATCTGACAAATTTTGACTTTAGAATGTAATATCCCTTTAATATGAACATCTCTTCTATTGGTTTCTAAAACCATAATTGTACCACTGCCTAGCAACAAACAAAGGGCAGTGTGGAAAACGCTGCTATGAATGAAAGATGAGGTTCACCTCAGTGCAGTCCAGCCCTAGCTGCCTTCAGCTGTGAATCAGACTGGAGACTAATGTTAAACAGATGTTTACTTTGAGTTCAGTCGTCCAATTTCCCAAGGTGGCGACCGCAGGTACGGCTAAGACCAGTCTTTTAGGGAATTTATACTTTGTCTAAGAAGTACGAAGCATGTGCCTTAATTGGATTACAATACGGACCGAGAATAACATTTCCTTTTAAGGTTTTACAGAGTCAAACTGTTGACAGGGAGAACGGAGAGGGAGGGACAAAAGAGAAAGAGAGAGAGAGAATACTAGGAGATAGGATGGTGAGAGTGATGGAGGAATGTAGAATATCTCCAGGCAGGGAAACAGAGTTAAGGAGTGGCAGGAATAGCAATCATACTGCAGTTGTGGAATCATCCTCATCACCATTTCATGTGTTTAGAAAGAGACAGGCCAGCAATACCAATACCATATGTTAGCACTGACATTCAGAGAGAGACAGGGGGAGAGAGAGACAGGGGAAGAGAGAGAGACAGGGGGAGAGAGAGAGGAGAGAGACAGGGGGAGAGAGAGAGGAGAGAGACAGGGGGAGGGATAGAGACAGGGGGAGAGAGAGACAGGGGGAGAGAGAGACAGGGGGAGAGAGAGAGACAGGGGGAGAGAGAGAGACGGGGAAGAGAGAGAGACGGGGAAGAGAGAGAGACGGGGGAGAGAGAGAGACGGGGAAGAGAGAGAGATGGGGAAGAGAGAGACAGGGGAAGAGAGAGACAGGGGAAGAGAGAGACAGGGGAAGAGAGAGAGAGAGCGCGCGAGAGAGACGTCAACAGGATCGACAGAGAGGGAGAAGAGTCAACTAGCCAGGAAAAAGCACTAAACTCTACCCAGGCTGCATGGTTTGCTGTGTGCATCAGAACAGCTCTGAGAGGGCAGCCCTTGCAGTCATACAGACTCTAACCACTGGGCACACACTGTTAAAATCAACGTGGTTTCCTCGTCCTTTCATTGAAATTACATTGAACCAACGTGGAAAAGAGATTGAATTCACGTCTGGGCCCAGTGGGTAAGGTCTACACACAGTGGTGGAAAAAGTACCAAATTGTCATACTTGAGTAAAAGTAAAGATACCTTAAAAGAAAATGACTCAAGTAAAAGTGAAAGTCGCCAAGTAAAACACTACTTGAGTAAAAAGTACATTATTTTCTTTAGGAATGTAGTGAAATAAAAGTAAAAGTAGTCAAAAATATAAATAGTAAAGTACAGACAACAAAGAAAACTACATAAGTATTACTTTAAAGTATTTTTACTTATGTACTTTACACAACTGTCTACAAACAGTCTCAGACGGAAGCACAGAGCACCTTTTCTCTGAGGCCACACACACACTCCCTCTTTCCCTCTGTGTTCTACACTCTGCCATTCTGAAACACACCATTGCTAGTGTTACAGCCCCATGGACAACCAATGTAGGGACAGCCTCCTGCTCCTCCAAGTCCATGGGGATTGGTGGTCATCCCCTTGACCGGAGTGTGCAGAAAGAATCCTCACTGGCTGAGCAGCAATCAGACACCGGACACTTCTGCTTCCCTCCTATGGTAAAGTAAGTCAGGTGGAATGTTCCAAAGGCACCAAGCAAGAATATATTGACTGACTGGACTGTGGAGTGACACAGTTGTGCTGCGTCACAATGGATTGGTGGACAATGCTGTCGGTCTGAAATGTACTGTGAAACTAGTCTGCTGTTGGAAATGAGAGCTGGGTTCTGTGTACATGGCTAATACAGTACTCTCTTCATGTTTGTCAATTTGGTATTTCCTTTTGAAAATAGACTAACATGATTGGATTGTGACATGTAATCTCCCTCTCCATTGAACCTGAGCAGATCATGAGTCCTACCATTTCCAAACTCCAATCACCAAACCTACGAAGAATTAACTGAGAAAGTCCAGAAACACACTAATACATTTAATCTTCCTCAGCTTTAAATCCAAATGGTTTAACCTCTAGCTGCCACATTTATGTCTAACAGCGGGGATAAAAGCGCACTTCCTGTCTGAATGACCGGATGGTTACCAGTAGCCATCCATCACATTCATTACACTATAGAGCTGCTGGAACAGTGGGGCTGCTATTGGAAGTCTTACAGTGGTTTTATGGGTCCCTTGGGGCCATTTGAAGCTGTATTTGGTTGACACACTACATCAGTGTAATTGAATGGGAGATGTGATGGATGTTACACAGTCTGCTCTCATTGGCCCTGTGCCATAACAACAGCGTACACTGTGTAGTTAACAAACACCACGCTCTGCCTGGCTGAAATGAGGTACCATTATCAAACTACTGAGCCAAGCTCAACTGACCGGACTACACATCTATCATAGTGGCTGGAACCATGCTGGAAAGGAGGGGGGATACAGGCAGCACAGTATGGATGGACACTGAAAAGGGCACTCAAAAAATATGACTTAAACAAGTCCTTGATAAAGCCTGTTGACAGATGTTCAAAGAGGGTAGATTTATCAGGAAGTGGCTCATCATAAACCAACTCCTTCTTGTTCACTCTGACTGCCCCCCACCCCTAAACTGAATTAAAGGGTAACACTTTACAATAAGGTTACGGGTTTATAAAGGATTTATAATCAAATTAATTGTTGACAGTCAATTAAACATTTTACAAGTAATTAAAAAGTTAGAACTCATTGATTAAAATGGTGAGACAATCATTCAAAACAGGAACACAAAGGGATCACTCAATTATGGCTCTGGAACAATCTGACATCTGTTTTAACATTCCAGTTACCTATTCAGTGTTACATTGTAAAACAGCATTTCCAAAAAACTTTCCATTTCTAGTTCATTTCTAATCTATGGGAAGGCTAAATGACTCATCCTAGTAACTTTCCCAGACTACTACGCAATTCCACCGTGCAGAGGTGAAACCTGGGAGAGTCCACTGAATGATGATTATGACTAACATGGAGTGTGTGGTGTGTGTCCAATTCTAACCCGAGTTGCACACCAGTTGATTTGCGCTCGGTCTCAAGATAAAATCATTATAGGAAATGACAATGTTAACTGGAAACAGTTGACCATAGATAAAATCATTATAGGAAATGACAATGTTACCTGAAAACAGTTGACCATAGATAAAATCATTATAGGAAATTACAATGTTTACTGGAAACAAGATGGCCAAAGGCTGTGATAAAGACAAGAAGAATTATCTGGCAGGCTGGCACAAGATCAGGAGATGTTGTGGAACAGAGTGTACTTTCTAATTGTCCTCTTTCACAAACAACAAACAGACTAGTTAGGATAGTTGCTTGGTCATCAACAAACCTTTCATAACAATATGCAGATGGGAAAAATGTCCATGCATGTCATTTAATTGTAGAGGAGAAGGATTCTGGTTCAGCCAGTCCTGCTGCCTGTTTTCATTCTGAACACAGTGGTCAGTCAGTGGCCGACAATTCCTGCCCTCTATTCCTGCCCTCTAAAGACTAACAAGACAGGCACTGGAGTGGGATCCACAGGGTTGGACATCGAGGAAGACATTGAGAAGAACCAATGAAGAAGGGATGAAGAGGGTAGGAACTAGGATTCACCTGGAATGAAGTTAAGAAAACTGCTCTGAACTGGGTTTGCTGGAGATACACTGTTGAGGCTCTTTGCTCCACTAGGAGCTAAAATGATTAAGTCAAATCAAAAGAAAGACAGTAAATTACCATTTAGCAGATGCTTTTATCCAATCTAATCCTCATTCCATATACAGTTACCATTTAGCAGACGCTTTTATCCAATCTAATCCTCATTCCATATACAGTATACCATTTAGCAGATTCAAAGCGATTCAGTCATGTACCCATACATTTATTACGTATGGGTGGTTCTGGTAATCGAACCCACTATCCTGATGTTGCCATTCTCTACCAACTGAGCTTGCTCCCTCCGCAGCAATGCCAAATTCATCAATCCACTCAAACCAAACAATTAGCTCTCACGTCAAGTGTTCCCCATTGTGTTCCTCAATCATTTTGGAGAATCTACTAGGAATGAAATCTCTTAGCTTCAAATGGTTGTCCATAAACTCAACAGGAACTGTCCCCAGGGAATTGTGTGTTGCATGTCGTCACACCTCTTCACTAACTGAAACAGCAATCTGTTTCATGGTACATTTCTCTGAAACGTCAAGTATAGCTGCTCATGTTGTAGTGCTGCCAAAGACCCTCAACCGTCCTGTCTTACCATACTGCACAGGACAGACTGCATGAGTCCTCAACCGTCCTGTCTTACCATACTGCACAGGACAGACTGCATCAATCCTCAACCGTCCTGTCTTACCATACTGCACAGGACAGACTGCATCAGTCCTCAACCGTCCTGTCTTACCATACTGCACAGGACAGACTGCATCAGTCCTCAACCGTCCTGTCTTACCATACTACACAGGACAGACTGCATCAGTCCTCAACCGTCCTGTCTTACCATACTGCACAGGACAGACTGCATCAGTCCTCAACCGTCCTGTCTTACCATACTGCACAGGACAGACTGCATCAGTCCTCAACCGTCCTGTCTTACCATACTACACAGGACAGACTGCATCAGTCCTCAACCGTCCTGTCTTACCATACTGCACAGGACAGACTGCATCAGTCCTCAACCGTCCTGTCTTACCATACTGCACAGGACAAACTGCATCAGTCCTCAACCGTCCTGTCTTACCATACTGCACAGGACAGACTGCATAAGTCCTCAACCGTCCTGTCTTACCATACTGCACAGGACAGACTGCATCAGTCCTCAACCGTCCTGTCTTACCATACTACACAGGACAGACTGCATCAGTCCTCAACCGTCCTGTCTTACCATACTGCACAGGACAGACTGCTTCAGTCCTCAACTGTCCTGTCTTACCATACTACACAGGACAGACTGCATCCATCCTGTCTTACCATACTGCTCAGGACAGACTGCATCAGTCCTCAAATGTCCTGTCTTACCATACTGCACAGGACAGACTGCATCAGTCCTCAACCGTCCTGTCTTACCATACCGCACAGGACAGACTGCATCAGTCCTCAACCGTCCTGTCTTACCATACCGCACAGGACAGACTGCATCCATCCTGTCTTACCATACCGCACAGGACAGACTGCATCCATCCTGTCTTACCATACCGCACAGGACAGACTGCATCCATCCTGTCTTACCATACCGCACAGGACAGACTGCATCCATCCTGTCTTACCATACTGCACAGGACAGACTGCATCCATCCTGTCTTACCATACTGCACAGGACAGACTGCATCCATCCTGTCTTACCATACTGCACAGGACAGACTGCATCCATCCTGTCTTACCATACTACACAGGACAGACTGCATCCATCCTGTCTTACCATACTGCACAGGACAGACTGCATCCATCCTGTCTTACCATACTACACAGGACAGACTGCATCCATCCTGTCTTACCATACTGCACAGGACAGACTGCATCCATCCTGTCTTACCATACTACACAGGACAGACTGCATCCATCCTGTCTTACCATACTACACAGGACAGACTGCATCCATCCTGTCTTACCATACTGCACAGGACAGACTGCATCCGTCCTGTCTTACCATACTGCACAGGACAGACTGCATCCATCCTGTCTTACCATACTGCACAGGACAGACTGCATCCATCCTGTCTTACCATACTGCACAGGACAGACTGCATCCATCCTGTCTTACCATACTGCACAGGACAGACTGCATCCATCCTGTCTTACCATACCGCACAGGACAGACTGCATCCATCCTGTCTTACCATACCGCACAGGACAGACTGCATCCATCCTGTCTTACCATACCGCACAGGACAGACTGCATCCATCCTGTCTTACCATACCGCACAGGACAGACTGCATCCATCCTGTCTTACCATACTGCACAGGACAGACTGCATCCATCCTGTCTTACCATACCGCACAGGACAGACTGCATCCATCCTGTCTTACCATACTGCACAGGACAGACTGCATCCATCCTGTCTTACCATACTACACAGGACAGACTGCATCCATCCTGTCTTACCATACTGCACAGGACAGACTGCATCCATCCTGTCTTACCATACTACACAGGACAGACTGCATCCATCCTGTCTTACCATACTGCACAGGACAGACTGCATCCATCCTGTCTTACCATACTACACAGGACAGACTGCATCCATCCTGTCTTACCATACTACACAGGACAGACTGCATCCATCCTGTCTTACCATACTGCACAGGACAGACTGCATCCGTCCTGTCTTACCATACTGCACAGGACAGACTGCATCCATCCTGTCTTACCATACTACACAGGACAGACTGCATCCATCCTGTCTTACCATACTGCACAGGACAGACTGCACCAGTCCTCAACCGTCCTGTCTTACCATACTACACAGGACAGACTGCATCCATCCTGTCTTACCATACTACACAGGACAGACTGCATCCATCCTGTCTTACCATACTACACAGGACAGACTGCATCCATCCTGTCTTACCATACTACACAGGACAGACTGCATCCATCCTGTCTTACCATACTACACAGGACAGACTGCATCCATCCTGTCTTACCATACTGCACAGGACAGACTGCATCCATCCTGTCTTACCATACTGCTCAGGACAGACTGCATCCATCCTGTCTTACCATACTACTCAGGACAGACTGCATCCATCCTGTCTTACCATACTACACAGGACAGACTGCATCCATCCTGTCTTACCATACTGCACAGGACAGACTGCATCCATCCTGTCTTACCATACTACACAGGACAGACTGCATCCATCCTGTCTTACCATACTGCACAGGACAGACTGCATCCATCCTGTCTTACCATACTACACAGGACAGACTGCATCCATCCTGTCTTACCATACTGCACAGGACAGACTGCATCCGTCCTGTCTTACCATACTGCACAGGACAGACTGCATCCATCCTGTCTTACCATACTACACAGGACAGACTGCATCCATCCTGTCTTACCATACTGCACAGGACAGACTGCACCAGTCCTCAACCGTCCTGTCTTACCATACTACACAGGACAGACTGCATCCATCCTGTCTTACCATACTACACAGGACAGACTGCATCCATCCTGTCTTACCATACTACACAGGACAGACTGCATCCATCCTGTCTTACCATACTGCACAGGACAGACTGCATCCATCCTGTCTTACCATACTGCTCAGGACAGACTGCATCCATCCTGTCTTACCATACTACTCAGGACAGACTGCATCCATCCTGTCTTACCATACTACACAGGACAGACTGCATCCATCCTGTCTTACCATACTGCACAGGACAGACTGCATCCATCCTGTCTTACCATACTACACAGGACAGACTGCATCCATCCTGTCTTACCATACTGCACAGGACAGACTGCATCCATCCTGTCTTACCATACTGCTCAGGACAGACTGCATCCATCCTGTCTTACCATACTGCACAGGACAGACTGCATCCATCCTGTCTTACCATACTGCTCAGGACAGACTGCATCCATCCTGTCTTACCATACTGCTCAGGACAGACTGCATCCATCCTGTCTTACCATACTGCACAGGACAGACTGCATCCGTCCTGTCTTACCATACTGCACAGGACAGACTGCATCCGTCCTGTCTTACCATACTGCACAGGACAGACTGCATCCATCCTGTCTTACCATACTACACAGGACAGACTGCATCCATCCTGTCTTACCATACTGCACAGGACAGACTGCACCAGTCCTCAACCGTCCTGTCTTACCATACTACACAGGACAGACTGCATCCATCCTGTCTTACCATACTACACAGGACAGACTGCATCCATCCTGTCTTACCATACTACACAGGACAGACTGCATCCATCCTGTCTTACCATACTGCACAGGACAGACTGCATCCATCCTGTCTTACCATACTGCTCAGGACAGACTGCATCCATCCTGTCTTACCATACTACTCAGGACAGACTGCATCCATCCTGTCTTACCATACTACACAGGACAGACTGCATCCATCCTGTCTTACCATACTGCACAGGACAGACTGCATCCATCCTGTCTTACCATACTACACAGGACAGACTGCATCCATCCTGTCTTACCATACTGCACAGGACAGACTGCATCCATCCTGTCTTACCATACTGCTCAGGACAGACTGCATCCATCCTGTCTTACCATACTGCACAGGACAGACTGCATCCATCCTGTCTTACCATACTGCTCAGGACAGACTGCATCCATCCTGTCTTACCATACTGCACAGGACAGACTGCATCCGTCCTGTCTTACCATACTACACAGGACAGACTGCATCCATCCTGTCTTACCATACTGCACAGGACAGACTGCATCCATCCTGTCTTACCATACTACACAGGACAGACTGCATCCATCCTGTCTTACCATACTGCACAGGACAGACTGCATCCATCCTGTCTTACCATACTGCTCAGGACAGACTGCATCCATCCTGTCTTACCATACTGCACAGGACAGACTGCATCCATCCTGTCTTACCATACTGCACAGGACAGACTGCATCCATCCTGTCTTACCATACTACACAGGACAGACTGCATCCATCCTGTCTTACCATACTGCTCAGGACAGACTGCATCCATCCTGTCTTACCATACTACACAGGACAGACTGCATCCATCCTGTCTTACCATACTACACAGGACAGACTGCATCCATCCTGTCTTACCATACTGCTCAGGACAGACTGCATCCATCCTGTCTTACCATACTGCACAGGACAGACTGCATCCATCCTGTCTTACCATACTGCTCAGGACAGACTGCATCCATCCTGTCTTACCATACTGCACAGGACAGACTGCATCCATCCTGTCTTACCATACTACACAGGACAGACTGCATCCATCCTGTCTTACCATACTACACAGGACAGACTGCATCCATCCTGTCTTACCATACTACACAGGACAGACTGCATCCATCCTGTCTTACCATACTACACAGGACAGACTGCATCCATCCTGTCTTACCATACTACACAGGACAGACTGCATCCATCCTGTCTTACCATACTACACAGGACAGACTGCATCCATCCTGTCTTACCATACTACACAGGACAGACTGCATCGGTGCTTGAAGTAGAATGAAAAAGGTGCCGGTCCGCTTTAATTTCACAATGCCGGTATTCATGTTTTACAGCGACTAACCTAGAGGTGTCGATAGTCAAGCAGTTAAATTCTGGTAAAGTGCTGGTAAGCCCAATTCAAGCACTCGTCTGCGTTAGCTATCCACTCAAGACTTCAAAAGCATGGAAATATCATCTCACTTAGTAGAATGAACAACCGTTAGCCAACCTATCCGCGTGATAAACAAACAGCCCAGCCAAACCCTGAGTACATAAGGAGCTGTTGTGATGTCAAAGCTGGCGCAGATTTTGCTTTGGACAGAAAAGGATGTGGTTTTAATGGTATCGTCTGTTGACACAGCTTGCAGCAGGGCCTGTCTTCAGAGCAGAAATCAGTCAGCCTACTTTTTTCAGATCCCAAAAGGTTTGCATTCCTTTTCCCCAATTCTCTCCATAGGTACACACCCCTCCAACTAGAAGCAATACGAGGCAGCGGACTGCTTGGTCAAATGCATGACTGGCATAACATCTGACCGTCGAGCGGCATTGAAGGGCTCCGTAACCGGTCAGCCCTGACGGGACTATTTCAACTGATGTGGATGGAAATGGATTTGCTTCTGTTCAATCCCTTCTCATGATTGAATAAACTGTCTGGAGATGCCAATTAGAAGAAGACTTCCAGTACGTTCAGTACATGGCGTTGTTATCGCAGTAGTCCACAAGGAGTGAAGAGTATATCAAGTTCATATGTTTCAGTACATGTCAGACAGACAATGAAATACTCCACCCCCTGGAATTGACTGTACACCTCTGCCTAAAGACAAAAGAAGGACCCAAGTGGCCTTGGCGGTCTAGCTTGATGTGCTACCACCTACAGAACATACACCTACCAGTGTCAGCATGGGTTCAAATGTCACCTGCTGCCTGTGACATTAGTGATGGGATCCATACAGTTACCAGGCCAAATGAGGTCACCTCTAAAGCAGGCCAAGTATTTATTTCATCAGAATGGTTTGTGTATAAAAATACGCCTTCAACATAGCTTAGCCCGTTAATGGCATCGGGAAAATTACAAAGAATATTGTCTGATATTCAGTGGTGAAACCAAGGAATTTACAGAGATTAAAAATCCTTCCAGAGGTTATGGGTTTACACAGCTGGATTTTAAAAGGCAGTGTGTGCCAGGGACTTTCTCAACAGGTTTAGATGCTTGGTCAAGCTCTTCATTGGCCCTCTATTTCCTAATTTCCATCAGACGGGATGACAATGCCATTGCAATGTGACCACGTTGCCAACTTCAAGGCATCGTTGTGCAATAGAAAAGCAAACAGTGTCCAGTGTTCACATACTAGAAACCGTTGACAGTAAAATAACCCATTCTGACCATGGTTTGTGCATTTCACAGCATAGTTGATTCACAGCCTTTTAGAGTCAATGAAATGAAAGTGCAATGAAAAGACTGTTCTGCTTTTGACCTTTAACCTAAACCTAGGCCTTATTCTGCTGCACTAATCTCATAAACAGGATTGTGTTTCTACATCAAACGAGCAAAAGGACAACATAGGAATAAAGTGGAATCATATTACACAGGTTCTATGCCCCTTGCATGTTTTTCTTTTCTTTTTTTAACCTTAATTAACTAGGCAAGTCAGTTAAGAACAAATTATTATTTACAACGACAGCCTACCCTGGCTAAACCCAGACGACGCTGGGCCAATTGTGTGCCACCCTATGGGACTCCCAATCATGACTGGATGTGATACAGCCTGGATTTGAACCAGAGACTGTAATGATGCCTCTTGCACTGAGATGCAGTGCCTTAGACCGCTGAGCCACTCGGGAGCCCAGGGGCTACAGTCCATTACGGATTACAAAGGAAGACCCAGGAGTGATCTGCCCAACTATGCCTCTCTACCAGACTAACTCAACGCATTTAACGCACGCTTCGACAATAACCACACCATGCCATGCGTGAGGCCCCAGAGGACTGGGGGATCTCGCTCTCCGAGGTCAACTTGAATAAGGTCTTTAATCAGCTCCACACTCGCAAGGCAGTGGGGCCGGATGGTATTCCAGGGCGCGTTCTCAGAGCATGAGCAGATCAGCTGGCAGGCATATTCACTGTAATTTTCAACCTCCCCATTCCTGTTCCATCATTCCTGTTCCATCATTCCTGTTCCCAAGAACTCTAAGGCTTCATGCTACAATGACTACCACCCTGTAGCCCTCACATCTAATCATCAAGTGCTTTAACAGGCTGGTTATGGCACACATCAACTCCATCATCCCAGACCAACTCCAATACGCATACCACCCCAACAAAGTCATAGACGATACAATCTCATTTGCACTCCACACTGCCCTCACCCACCTAGACAAGAGGAATACCTACAGTACCAGTCAAAAGTTTGGACACACCTACTCATTCATTGTAGAATAATAGTGAAGACATCAAAACTATGAAATAACACATATGGAATCATGTAGTAACCAAAAAAGTGTTAAACAAATCAAAATATATTTCATATTTGAGATTCTTCAAAGTAGCCACCCTTTGCCTTGATGACAGCTTTGCACACTCTTGACATAATAATAGAAAATAGTACAAATAAAGAAAAAGCCTTGAATAAGTAGATGTGTCCAAACTTTTGATTGGTACTGTATGTGAAAATGCTGTTCATTGACTACCACCATTGCCGTCACCAAGCTTAGGACCCTGGGACTGAACACCTCCCTCTGCAACTGGATCCTGGACTTCCTGATGGTTCAAACCCAGGTAATGAGGGTAGGTAACATCACCTGCGTTACCCTGACCCTCAACACAGGGGCCCCACAGGGGTGTGTGCTTAGTCCTCTCTTGTACTCTCTGTTCACCCACGACTGCGTGGCCGTGCCCGACTCCAACACCATCATCAAGTTTGATGACAAGCCGACGGTGGTAGGCCTGACCAACAGCGACGATGAGACAGCCTACAAGGAGAAGGTCAGTGACCTTGGCGGTGTGGTGCCAGGACAACAGCTTTTTCCTCAACGTCAGTAAGACCAAGGAGCTGATTGTGGACTACTGGAAACAGGGGGCCGAGCACGCCCCCATCCACATCGACGGGGCTGCAGTGGAGAACTTCAAGTTCCTCGATGTCCAAATCACTAAGAACTTAAAATGGTCTACACACGCGCAAAGTCATGAAGAAGGAGCGACAGGGCCTCTTCCCCCTCAGAAGGTTGAAAAAGTTTGGTATGGGCCCTCAAATCCTCAAAAAATTATCCAGCGGCACCATCGAGAGCATCTTGACTGGCTGCATCCCTGCTTGGTATGGCACAGGACTCTACAAACTCACTCACACCGACACTCCAACACACACATAACATGCACACATATTTATACTGACTGCACGCACACACATACACACTCTTAATGTATGCTGCTGCTACTCTGTTTATCATACATCCTGATGCCTAGTCACCTGACCCCTATACATATCTACCTCTATCACTCCAGTATCCCTGCACATTGGAAATATGGTATTGGAACGGACTCTGTATATTCTGTACTGCAGCTTCTTACTTTCTCATGTTCATCTTATTTCTTGTGTGTTTTTGTTCTACCTTATGTTATTTTTTTAGTACTACATTGATACTGAATACTGCATTGTTGGGTTTAGAGCTCGCAAGAAAGGCATTTCACTGTCCTTGTGCACATGCCATTAAAACGTGAAACTCTACGAGCTCTGGTGCCATTGCAACCTATAGCAGAGAAACTGTGGAATAAGTAAACTGCTGTATATATACACACCACAGGCTGAGCCAGCTCACAACCACGAAGAAAGTCCCTAAAAAAACAGTATTAAACATCAAGACAAGCCGGTCACTGTTCAGAGATTCTCGTTAGCATAAGTTAGTTATGTAAAGACAAGTAACCCAAACAGGCAGTGGTCTGTACCTGGTCAAATCAGAAGAGAAAGAGGCCCAGAAACAGATCCTTGTCGGGGGAAACCAATGGTTTGGCCTAATATGACTAAATCAAATACAATTTTATCAAATACTATTTTATTGGTCACAGACACATGTTTAGCAGATGTTATTGCGGGTTACTGAAATGTTTGTGTTCCTAGCTCCAACAGTGCAGTAGTATCTAACAATAAACAACAATACACACATATAAAAGTCAAATAAATATTAGGATGAGCAATGTTGGAGTGGAATTGACTAAAATACAGTAGAACTAGTGGGATTCCCTGGTTCTTTAAAGTACATATACAGTCATCAGCCTTCAGGCTGGACGTGAACGCTGTTGTACATTCTTAGAAATAGAAACGTGCTATCTAGAACCTAAAAGGGTTCTTCGGCTGTCCCCATAGGAGAACCCTTTGAAGAATCCTTTTTGGTTCCAGGTAGAACCTTTTTGGGTTCCAAATAGAACCCTTTCCACAGAGAGTTTTACATGGAACCCCAAAGGGTTCAACCTGGAACAAAAAAAAGGGTTCTCCTATGGGGACAACTGAAGAAACCTTTTGGAATCCTTTTCTCTAAGAGGTTACTTGGTCATGTTCACAAGTCATGAAACTGAAGAAAACTTTCCGAAACGGGGAGGTAGGCCTACTACCTAAACTTGTCAAATAAGAAACACTCATTTTATTTTTCCATTGCACAACTTTTTGCTACGGAGTGGCCTAATGAACGTGAGCGACCCTGCCTGGACCTCACACCAAAGCCCATGTTTCCCAGATTCCATTTGCCACACAGGCTAGCAGTAGTAACTATACAGTAGTAATAGTGGCTGCAGTAGAAGGCATCTATCATCTGTAGTTGTTGTTCTGGTTGTTTAGGCTTGACCAGGGCAGAACCCGTCCAGGGTTCTAGATTTCTTAATTCCACTCTTTTACCTTTAGATCTGTGTGTATTGCTGTGAATTGTTAGATATTACAGCACTGTTGGAACTAGGAACACAAGCATTTCGCTACACCCACAATAACATCTGCTAAACATGTGTATGCGACCAATAAAATGTGATTTGACGGAGAAGAAGGTCCCAGAAAAACAGTTCTCAGTCACAACACAGTGGATTGTGCTACTCGACTCCCAACATCTTGCCTGTTCATGGTACACTTTGATGACCAATACAAGGATCTGGCCAGAGAACCACCCATAGTAGAGCTCACAACAAACACTATTTACCCACAATGCATTACACAAGCTCTTTTTATTCGTATCTGCCTGTATGGATGTTAACATAACAGCAATGACAGCACCTTTGAAAGGACAGATTACTTTAAATGGATACATTTCTAGCATATTTTGACCTTGTCAAATCCACTATGAGCCAGACATAGGTCTGTCACATTCCACAGAATTAACAACTATCCAGTGTTTATTTCACAAGGACATGAAGGAAGAAGACGCTGGAATATTCTTAGTTGGTTGTGATTGAGAATATCTCCCTTCATGTGACCCCAAGGGGATTTAAATGATCGGGAGAAGAAAATGGGTCTGAGTGTCTGGTACAGTAGCTGCTGCTATAACACTACTCTATAGAGGGCACAGTGTCTGGTACAGTAGCTGCTGCTATAACACTACTCTATAGAGGGCACAGTGTCTGGTACAGTAGCTGCTGCTATAACACTACTCTATAGAGGGCACAGTGTCTGGTACAGTAGCTGCTGCTATAAGACTACTCTATAGAGGGCACAGTGTCTGGTACAGTAGCTGCTGCTATAACACTACTCTATAGAGGGCACAGTGTCTGGTACAGTAGCTGCTGCTATAACACTACTCTATAGAGGGCACAGTGTCTGGTACAGTAGCTGCTGCTATAAGACTACTCTATAGAGGGCACAGTGTCTGGTACAGTAGCTGCTGCTATAAGACTACTCTATAGAGGGCACAGTGTCTGGTACAGTAGCTGCTGCTATAAGACTACTCTATAGAGGGCACAGTGTCTGGTACAGTAGCTGCTGCTATAACACTACTCTATAGAGGGCACAGTGTCTGGTACAGTAGCTGCTGCTATAACACTACTCTATAGAGGGCACAGTGTCTGGTACAGTAGCTGCTGCTATAACACTACTCTATAGAGGGCACAGTGTCTGGTACAGTAGCTGCTGCTATAACACTACTCTATAGAGGGCACAGTGTCTGGTACAGTAGCTGCTGCTATAACACTACTCTATAGAGGGCACAGTGTCTGGTACAGTAGCTGCTGCTATAACACTACTCTATAGAGGGCACAGTGTCTGGTACAGTAGCTGCTGCTATAAGACTACTCTATAGAGGGCACAGTGTCTGGTACAGTAGCTGCTGCTATAACACTACTCTATAGAGGGCACAGTGTCTGGTACAGTAGCTGCTGCTATAACACTACTCTATAGAGGGCACAGTGTCTGGTACAGTAGCTGCTGCTATAACACTACTCTATAGAGGGCACAGTGTCTGGTACAGTAGCTGCTGCTATAACACTACTCTATAGAAGGCACAGTGTCTGGTACAGTAGCTGCTGCTATAAGACTACTCTATAGAGGGCACAGTGTCTGGTACAGTAGCTGCTGCTATAACACTACTCTATAGAGGGCACAGTGTCTGGTACAGTAGCTGCTGCTATAACACTACTCTATAGAAGGCACAGTGTCTGGTACAGTAGCTGCTGCTATAAGACTACTCTATAGAGGGCACAGTGTCTGGTACAGTAGCTGCTGCTATAACACTACTCTATAGAGGGCACAGTGTCTGGTACAGTAGCTGCTGCTATAACACTACTCTATAGAGGGCACAGTGTCTGGTACAGTAGCTGCTGCTATAACACTACTCTATAGAGGACACAGTGTCTGGTACAGTAGCTGCTGCTATAACACTACTCTATAGAGGGCACAGTGTCTGGTACAGTAGCTGCTGTTATAACACTACTCTATAGAGGGCACAGTGTCTGGTACAGTAGCTGCTGCTATAAGACTACTCTATAGAGGGCACAGTGTCTGGTACAGTAGCTGCTGCTATAACACTACTCTATAGAGGGCACAGTGTCTGGTACAGTAGCTGCTGCTATAACACTACTCTATAGAGGGCACAGTGTCTGGTACAGTAGCTGCTGCTATAACACTACTCTATAGAGGGCACAGTGTCTGGTACAGTAGCTGCTGCTATAACACTACTCTATAGAGGGCACAGTGTCTGGTACAGTAGCTGCTGCTATAACACTACTCTATAGAGGGCACAGTGTCTGGTACAGTAGCTGCTGCTATAACACTACTCTATAGAGGGCACAGTGTCTGGTACAGTAGCTGCTGCTATAACACTACTCTATAGAGGGCACAGTGTCTGGTACAGTAGCTGCTGCTATAACACTACTCTATAGAGGGCACAGTGTCTGGTACAGTAGCTGCTGCTATAACACTACTCTATAGAGGGCACAGTGTCTGGTACAGTAGCTGCTGCTATAACACTACTCTATAGAGGGCACAGTGTCTGGTACAGTAGCTGCTGCTATAAGACTACTCTATAGAGGGCACAGTGTCTGGTACAGTAGCTGCTGCTATAACACTACTCTATAGAGGGCACAGTGTCTGGTACAGTAGCTGCTGCTATAACACTACTCTATAGAGGGCACAGTGTCTGGTACAGTAGCTGCTGCTATAACACTACTCTATAGAGGGCACAGTGTCTGGTACAGTAGCTGCTGCTATAACACTACTCTATAGAGGGCACAGTGTCTGGTACAGTAGCTGCTGCTATAACACTACTCTATAGAGGGCACAGTGTCTGGTACAGTAGCTGCTGCTATAACACTACTCTATAGAGGGCACAGTGTCTGGTACAGTAGCTGCTGCTATAACACTACTCTATAGAGGGCACAGTGTCTGGTACAGTAGCTGCTGCTATAACACTACTCTATAGAGGGCACAGTGTCTGGTACAGTAGCTGCTGCTATAACACTACTCTATAGAGGGCACAGTGTCTGGTACAGTAGCTGCTGCTATAACACTACTCTATAGAGGGCACAGTGTCTGGTACAGTAGCTGCTGCTATAACACTACTCTATAGAGGGCACAGCGTCTGGTACAGTAGCTGCTGCTATAACACTACTCTATAGAGGGCACAGCGTCTGGTACAGTAGCTGCTGCTATAACACTACTCTATAGAGGGCACAGCGTCTGGTACAGTAGCTGCTGCTATAACACTACTCTATAGAGGGCACAGCGTCTGGTACAGTAGCTGCTGCTATAACACTACTCTATAGAGGGCACAGCGTCTGGTACAGTAGCTGCTGCTATAACACTACTCTATAGAGGGCACAGCGTCTGGTACAGTAGCTGCTGCTATAACACTACTCTATAGAGGGCACAGCGTCTGGTACAGTAGCTGCTGCTATAACACTACTCTATAGAGGGCACAGCGTCTGGTACAGTAGCTGCTGCTATAACACTACTCTATAGAGGGCACAGCGTCTGGTACAGTAGCTGCTGCTATAACACTACTCTATAGAGGGCACAGCGTCTGGTACAGTAGCTGCTGCTACAACACTACTCTATAGAGGGCACAGCGTCTGGTACAGTAGCTGCTGCTACAACACTACTGTATAGAGGGGACAGCGTCTGGTACAGTAGCTGCTGCTACAACACTACTCTATAGAGGGCACAGCGTCTGGTACAGTAGCTGCTGCTACAACACTACTCTATAGAGGGCACAGCGTCTGGTACAGTAGCTGCTGCTACAACACTACTCTATAGAGGGCACAGCGTCTGGTACAGTAGCTGCTGCTACAACACTACTCTATAGAGGGCACAGCGTCTGGTACAGTAGCTGCTGCTACAACACTACTCTATAGAGGGCACAGCGTCTGGTACAGTAGCTGCTGCTACAACACTACTCTATAGAGGGCACAGCGTCTGGTACAGTAGCTGCTGCTATAACACTACTCTATAGAGGGCACAGCGTCTGGTACAGTAGCTGCTGCTATAACACTACTCTATAGAGGGCACAGCGTCTGGTACAGTAGCTGCTGCTATAAGACTACTCTATAGAGGGCACAGGGTCTGGTACAGTAGCTGCTGCTATAACACTACTCTATAGAGGGCACGGTGTCTGGTACAGTAGCTGCTGCTATAACACTACTCTATAGAGGGCACGGTGTCTGGTACAGTAGCTGCTGCTATAACACTACTCTATAGAGGACACAGTGTCTGGTACAGTAGCTGCTGCTATAACACTACTCTATAGAGGGCACAGTGTCTGGTACAGTAGCTGCTGCTATAACACTACTCTATAGAGGGCACAGTGTCTGGTACAGTAGCTGCTGCTATAACACTACTCTATAGAGGGCACAGTGTCTGGTACAGTAGCTGCTGCTATAAGACTACTCTATAGAGGGCACGGTGTCTGGTACAGTAGCTGCTGCTATAACACTACTCTATAGAGGGCACGGTGTCTGGTACAGTAGCTGCTGCTATAACACTACTCTATAGAGGGCACGGTGTCTGGTACAGTAGCTGCTGCTATAAGACTACTCTATAGAGGGCACGGTGTCTGGTACAGTAGCTGCTGCTATAAGACTACTCTATAGAGGGCACGGTGTCTGGTACAGTAGCTGCTGCTATAACACTACTCTATAGAGGGCACGGTGTCTGGTACAGTAGCTGCTGCTATAACACTACTCTATAGAGGGCACAGTGTCTGGTACAGTAGCTGCTGCTATAACACTACTCTATAGAGGGCACAGTGTCTGGTACAGTAGCTGCTGCTATAACACTACTCTATAGAGGGCACAGTGTCTGGTACAGTAGCTGCTGCTATAAGACTACTCTATAGAGGGCACAGTGTCTGGTACAGTAGCTGCTGCTATAACACTACTCTATAGAGGGCACAGTGTCTGGTACAGTAGCTGCTGCTATAAGACTACTCTATAGAGGGCACAGTGTCTGGTACAGTAGCTGCTGCTATAACACTACTCTATAGAGGGCACAGTGTCTGGTACAGTAGCTGCTGCTATAACACTACTCTATAGAGGGCACAGTGTCTGGTACAGTAGCTGCTGCTATAAACACTACTCTATAGAGGGCACAGTGTCTGGTACAGTAGCTGCTGCTATAACACTACTCTATAGAGGGCACAGTGTCTGGTACAGTAGCTGCTGCTATAACACTACTCTATAGAGGGCACAGTGTCTGGTACAGTAGCTGCTGCTATAACACTACTCTATAGAGGGCACAGTGTCTGGTACAGTAGCTGCTGCTATAACACTACTCTATAGAGGGCACAGTGTCTGGTACAGTAGCTGCTGCTATAACACTACTCTATAGAGGGCACAGTGTCTGGTACAGTAGCTGCTGCTATAACACTACTCTATAGAGGGCACAGTGTCTGGTACAGTAGCTGCTGCTATAACACTACTCTATAGAGGGCACAGTGTCTGGTACAGTAGCTGCTGCTATAACACTACTCTATAGAGGGCACAGTGTCTGGTACAGTAGCTGCTACTATAACACTACTCTATAGAGGGCACAGTGTCTGGTACAGTAGCTGCTGCTATAACACTACTCTATAGAGGGCACAGTGTCTGGTACAGTAGCTGCTGCTATAACACTACTCTATAGAGGGCACAGTGTCTGGTACAGTAGCTGCTGCTATAACACTACTCTATAGAGGGCACAGTGTCTGGTACAGTAGCTGCTGCTATAACACTACTCTATAGAGGGCACAGTGTCTGGTACAGTAGCTGCTGCTATAACACTACTCTATAGAGGGCACAGTGTCTGGTACAGTAGCTGCTGCTATAACACTACTCTATAGAGGGCACAGTGTCTGGTACAGTAGCTGCTGCTATAACACTACTCTATAGAGGGCACAGTGTCTGGTACAGTAGCTGCTGCTATAACACTACTCTATAGAGGGCACAGTGTCTGGTACAGTAGCTGCTGCTATAACACTACTCTATAGAGGGCACAGTGTCTGGTACAGTAGCTGCTGCTATAACACTACTCTATAGAGGGCACAGCGTCTGGTACAGTAGCTGCTGCTATAACACTACTCTATAGAGGGCACAGCGTCTGGTACAGTAGCTGCTGCTATAACACTACTCTATAGAGGGCACAGTGTCTGGTACAGTAGCTGCTGCTATAACACTACTCTATAGAGGGCACAGTGTCTGGTACAGTAGCTGCTGCTATAACACTACTCTATAGAGGGCACAGTGTCTGGTACAGTAGCTGCTGCTATAACACTACTCTATAGAGGGCACAGTGTCTGGTACAGTAGCTGCTGCTATAACACTACTCTATAGAGGGCACAGTGTCTGGTACAGTAGCTGCTGCTATAACACTACTCTATAGAGGGCACAGTGTCTGGTACAGTAGCTGCTGCTATAACACTACTCTATAGAGGGCACAGTGTCTGGTACAGTAGCTGCTGCTGTAACACTACTCTATAGAGGGCACAGTGTCTGGTACAGTAGCTGCTGCTATAACACTACTCTATAGAGGGCACAGTGTCTGGTACAGTAGCTGCTGCTATAACACTACTCTATAGAGGGCACAGTGTCTGGTACAGTAGCTGCTGCTATAACACTACTCTAGAGCATCAGTGTGACAGGAAAAATAAAAAGGAGAGAGAGGGGGGGTTGATGAGTTCTCCCTGTAAAACGTAAAGTATGTGAAGTATTGTATAATTTCATGTTGAATTGAACATTTGTTTTGAAGCAACCTGCTGTGTGTGTGTGTGTGTGTGTGTGTGTGTGTGTGTGTGTGTGTGTGTGTGTGTGTGTGTGTGCGGTGTGTGAGAGAGAAAAAGAGAGGTATTCATTAGCAGCCTCTATTCCACCCATCACCATTCCCTCCTGTATTCCCAGTATGTTGCAAATAAAGCAGGCCATCCATCTTAAATAGTGAAACATATTACCTGTCAAAGATAAGTGATATTACGTACCACTATTATTTGATTTTCATAATAGTCTACACCAAGAAGTCTACACTACAGCTGAGTGCCTTGGGCTAAATGTAAGAAAATATTAATTTTACATTTTGGTGTATATCATTTAGCTTTTGGACAAATAACAATGAATCTGAAGGCATACTGTAGGCCTATAGCAAAATAGAACCGTTGGTGTAGAAAACCTACAGGAGGGTAGCTATCCAGGAACAGGGTTTGAGAACCCTGGCTGTAGTCCGTTTTACTGTTGCCTACTTAATTATGTAAATAATTGTGTGAGAATACGTAAATATAGGCCTAATGGATCATGGCATGAAAATTATACAAAGTTACAACGACCACAGACAATTCTGCATGATGCGCAAAAATGTGTAGTAGCCTATCTTGATACAGTGTAGGAGCATATCTATCAACATGTGAAGAGAAACAAATGTTGCCAAAATTGCTTACCGACGTCTGCATTGCAAAAAGCCTGTTGAGGATGCGCAGGGGAGCAACTGCAAGCTTCTGCGATGTCTTCGACCCGCCAGAGGAACAGAACGACCAGAGTAATGAAACAACTGCTTATGGACCAAGTCATTTTGGAAACGAATTATTCTACTGTCGACTGTTTGGAAAAATCTATCAATCTATCGCGTGGAGGGAAAATGTTTACCCCACGACAGCTAAAGAACAGAAACACAAATATATATTCAGTCCCAAGCTTTTCAGAAGGTCGTGAATTCGATTGTTTCGCCAAATATCACAAAAGGATCGCACTAATGAAAGTGTGACATGTAAACTACACTAGAACATTGCTCTTTCCCTTCTAGACTGTTCCAGACTGACAGACACCTAGAAATGTGTTTTCCTTGCCTTTTATGGTGGGCTGTGAGCTCCTCCCCCAGTCAGGACCAAACCAGGGGCAGGCAGGCTGAGCATTCTATAAAACAGCACATTAATGTTGAATGAGCTCTAGTAACAATGAGGTTGTTTTTCATCAATAGGCTAGGCTTATATAATGTGTCTAAGAGTCTAGCCTACATGATGTATATCTTTATATGTAGGCTATGAAGTCTCCGTTTCCATATCCTCATGGCATTATCTAAGTATGTGACTTGAATAAAGGTTGGATTTAGGCCTAATAACAAGTCACTAATTCCAAACATGTCCTATCTGATGTCTACAACCTTTTAAAATAGCGCCTGCTCTTGTCGTGTGATTTCCTATAAGCATTTATCCACAACCGATGGCCTACTTTGCTGTACTTTTCCCCCAAGTTGACATATCTCTCAGTGTGCTTCCACATCCCTGTGTTGTTACTGTATAGGGAGTGCAATGTGGACCTTGTGTGTCTGGGAGCAATTTCAGTAGCTAATAGGAAACCCAAGACATCACAGCACACAAGGAAATACCAGTACACAGAGAAAGAGAGAGAGAGAGATAAAGAGATATTTATGTTTATTTATTTTCCCTTTTGTACTATTTGGACTATTTGCACATCATTATAAAACTGTACATAGCCATAATATGACATTTGAAATGTGTCTATTCCTTTGAAACTTGTGAGTGTAATGTTTACTGTTAATTTTTGATTGATTATTTCACATTTGTTTTATCTATAGCACTTGCTTTGGCAATGTAAACATATGTTTCCCATGCCCATAAAGCCCTTTGAATTGAATTTAATTAAGAAATAAAGATATAGAGAGAGACAGACAGAGAGAGAGAGAATATAGGTTTAGGGGGAGGAGGGATGACATCATCCCATTAAACGTAATAGATTCAATGTGGTGGCAATTCCCCTAACGTAAGCTACCCAAACCCCTGCTTCTTTCCCTGCTCCCTGGCTTCCTGCTGAATGAAACATAATGCTATAGTCAGATATATTCAGGCATTTAGCATCCCCCTACTCCCATGCACAAAAATGGCCAGTTCCTTTTTTGGAAAAACTTATTCACCACTGGCTGCTTGAAACACCAGCAGGGAAGTTGAGGGGACTTGGAGAATTGGGGTTTGTGGCCTCCAGACTGTGTTTTGTGTTGTTTCTGGCCTGGGAGGGGTTTGTGTGTGTGTGTGTGTGTGTGTGTGTGTGTGTGTGTGTGTGTGTGTGTGTGTGTGTGTGTGTGTGTGTGTGTGTGTGTGTGTGTGTGTGTGTGTGTGTGTGTGTGTGTAGATAACATGGAGTACATGGTGTGTTGTAATAGGGGAAAGGAGGAATAAGGAAGAGAGGAGAGTTGTGGTTGGAGCGTGAGTCACTCACATCTCACTCTCTCTCTCTCTCTCTCTCTCTCTCTCTCTGACATCATCTTTGGCGTCCATCCGCTGTTCCTCTGGGTTCCATATTTCCACTCTTTTGCGCATTGAACATTTTTGCTTGGTTGCGTTTCCACAGCTCTGTGCTGCCTGCCGGCTACCCCATGCCCATATAAAAAAGAGAAAGAGAGAGAGGACAGCTCCCAGTCTTCCAGTCAGTTGCCACTACACAAGTGCTTCACAGCCTATTCCCATATATGTTTGTACTGCCTTGCCATTGCCAACTCCTACAGTACACACAGATCTGGGATCAGGCTAAAGGCCTCACCCATGAGACAGAGAATATATGTGGTACTTCAGTAGTTCACTATGAAGCAATAGTTAACATAGAATTTCAGCTTTAGCCGCAAATAAATAATCTCTGGTCATGGTCATTAGGACAGGAAAACTATATCAGTGGAAAGATTTCCCACACTGCCCATCCTGTCACGTCCTGACCAGTAAAGGGGGTTATTTGTTGTTGTAGTTTGGTCAGGGCGTGGCAGGGGGTGTTTGTTTTGTGTGTTTCGGGGTTTTTGGTTTATGTTCTCTATTTCTATGTGGGTTTTCTAGTTTTTCTATTTCTATGTTAGTTTTGGGAACGACCTCCAATTAGAAGCAGCTGGTTGTCGTTGCTTCTAATTTATTTTCTCTTGTGTTTGTGGGTGGTTGTTCCATGTATAGTCATTGTACCTTACAGGACTGTTTATCGTCGGTCTTTTTGGTCAGTGTTCATTTCTTTAATAAATCAAGAAGATGATTCACATCCCTGCTGCAGTTTGGTCCGATCATTACGACGCTTATGAAACATCCCATATTTTGACCATTGTGATTCATAGTTCATACACCCTGTTTTTGATTTGTTTAAATCTCAGGCATAGTGATGCACTTCACTGAAATTGAGTGTAATGTTTGGCCATGGAAGGTGGCTTCTCATCATGAAAATTACCTGGATGCATCTTTTGGAAGGATTGGTGCTATGAGTTCTAGAAAGTAGGCGTGGGCAGTAGAGCGAACTACTGTATGGGCACGACTGGGTGTGGGAGGAGGAGGAGGAGGAGGAAAATAAGGAGAAGGAGAAGGTGGAGGAGGAAAATAAGGAAAAGGAGGAGAGGGGAGGGGAGGAGGAGAGCGAAGGAGCGGGAGGAAGAGGAGGAAGATGAAGAGGAGGAGAGGGGGCGAAGGAGATGTCACATCCAAGATCAAATGGCAGAAAGATGCTTTAGTCTCCGTTTTATCACAGTGATACCAAAGCTACAGGGGCAACAGCCGAAAAAGCAGCCAGCTTCCTCAGTACTATGAAGCTCACTAATGTGGTGGGAGCCTGTTAAGATGTGTTGAAAAGTTCCAAGTGCAATTTATAGAGACATTACACTCAAAGTTTTCCATATCTTTTTAGACCTAAAAAGTAGTCTAATGTAAAGATGAGTCCACATCCCATGCCATCGGTTGTATACAGATACGTACCAACCACAAATGAATGGAAAAGATCAACACAGCAAATCTGGAAATTAAATGTTGCTTATCTTTTCCATTCATTTCAGATAGTGGTATAAACACTTTATTTTAAGGTAAATATATCATTAATATGACATAAACGATGAACAACTAAACTTCCATAGTGTATCTTTAAATTATAATGACCACTGTGTATTAGCACCAGGGTTGGGTAGTAACGGATTACATGTAACAGGGATAAAGTAATCAGATATAAAAAATGAAGTAACTGTAATCGACCTAGATTACTTTAGAAAAATGTGTAATCAGATTACAATTACAGTCTTAAAAACAAATGATGACATATTGGATTATGTGTGCCATAAGTGTTTGCCTTAAACACACTGAAATAGCAGATTTTTGGAACATCTTGGAAAGTTTGGAAATCACCTTTCAGTGGGAATGGAAGCTTTTCCCTTCTGTTCTAATCTATTGGAAATTGACTGCTCTCCTTGGTTGCTTTTCACAGAAACATTTTGTAACCACAAACGTCAGTCCCCACCCACTAAGAACTGAATCATATCACATTTCATTAAGATCTTTGTTTCAAAAGGACATTTCTCATTAGACAACACGCTGTTCACTTCCCATCAAGCACTGGGATGTCATAACCAGCTTTCTCCTAATGCGTTACATCTGCCTATTGACGTCTTTATCATCCTGTTATGGTATGGGTGGGTTAGACGTTCAAGTGACCATTTCCTCTTTTACTGGCCACAAGCTGCTTGGTGGCTGGGTGTAATAGGCCTTTACTTTCACAATCAAAGAATGAGGATTGGGACAGCTTTCCCTGGAGGTGGACAGTGAACCTGACCTTTAGGCAGTGATGACCTTGCATCAAGGAGATGCAGCTGAGTCAGAACGTGTCCAAGGATGCTGGGGGGTTTGGTGGGAGAGGTAACTGATGATTGGTCTACATCAGCATAAAATGAAGAAGAAATCCTGATTAGCACTTTTTGCAAATATAAAGGGCTCTCCATATGTATTTGGACAGTGATGTTAAACGTTTTTTAATTGAATAACCTTTGATTCAGTGAGGGACAGTTTGCTCTTGTAGATTTTGTGTTAGCTCCATGTGTTTGTACAATGGGTGAGAATAATCTGTTAAGATTATTGGCACACATTATTGTAAACTTTTCTCTCATTTCCTGGTAATATTAATGTGACAACATTGATATGACAAGATATGATTCCCAATAAGTCAGTTATGGTGTCCTGAAAGTGGTCATTGTGATTCAAAGATGCTAATTGTTTACAACTCAAATCAGTATGGACTTGAATTGAGTTGTAACCAAATTGTTATGTAAAATTGTAACTTGAATATTGGCTGCATGGTGTATACTTCTCTGGGAGTGTCACAGGGGTCGTGTAATGGAGACCAAGACGCAGCGTGGACAGTGCTCATTTTCAATATTTTAATATTGACACTTGACAAAATAACAAAAACAACCAACACAGTCCGTCAGGTACAAAGACTAAAACGGAAAACAACTACCCACTACCCCAAAGGAAAAACAGGCTGCCTAAGTATGGCTTCCAATCAGAGACAACGAAAGACACCTGCCTCTGATTGGAAACCATACCCGGCAGAACATGAAAACCAACACATAGAAATAGACAACTAGAACGAACCCACATATAAACAGAAAACCCCAAATACATACAAAACAAACCCCCTGCCACGCCCTGACCATACTACTATGGCAAATGGATATCATAAGGTGAATGCACCAATTTGTAAGTCGCTCTGGATAAGAGCGTCTGCTAAATGACGTAAATGTAAATGTAAATGACCTCTTTCACTGGTCAGGACGTGACAGTGTGTCATGCCCTGACCTTAGAGATCCCTTTTATTCTCTATTTGGTTAGGTCAGGGTGTGACTAGGATGGGAAAATCTATGTTTTCTATTTCTTTGTTGGCCAGGTATGGTTCTCAATCAGAGGCAGCTGTCTATCGTTGTCTCTGATTGGGGATCATATTTAGGCAGCCTTTTCCCACCTGTTGTTTGTGGGATCTTATTTTGAGTTAGTGCATGTTGCACCACTGTCGTCACGGTTTGTTATTTTGTTTATTGTTTGTCTTGCGAAGTTTCACATATTAATAAAGATGTGGAACGATACTCACGCTGCGCCTTGGTCCTTCTCTACACACAAGCCTGACACTGGGACATTAGACCTATTACATCAGAAGACCACTTTTAAGGTCTAAAACATCTGACAAACTTAGATTTTGGAGTGTTATGTCCCTTTAATTAATTGAACACAACTGCATTGCTCTGCAGACAGTGCAGGTATCCCTTCTTTGACCTCAATGAGACAAGCTGTTAAAACAGAACTAGTGCAGGTCTCACTGACTTCAACAGGAGATTGTTCACCACTGTGGGTCTGCATTAGAAAATAGACAGACATAAGGTTTTCATTTGCACAATGAGGTGGGATTTGTCAAAGTGCAATGTAAGCAAGCAGCCCCCCTCTGAACGTATGTAGCACACTGCAAATAACCACTGAGGCTGGGGGGAATGGTCCAACCTCGCTAGCCCAAATTATACACTTGCAGGGACAGAAATACTCCCTCTCAAAGGAATTGCCCAGTGAGACCAAAAAAGAGGGTCTCATTGTGGGAACTAGTGGGCGTCATGTCAGTGACCCACATCCTCTGCTCACCCCCCACCACATACACACACGCTCACATACACACCGACACACGCGTGCACATACACACACAGACACATGACACATACACACCGACACACACACACACATGCACACGACACATACACACCGACAGGTGTGCACACATACACGCACAAAAAACACACACACACGACACACACAGACAAGTGTGCGCACACACACATGGCTCAATGGTGACCTGACCACTACCCTGCCCCTTCACCCCCTCCCCCCAGGCCTCTTACTCCTCCAACTCTTTCCATTACTGCTGTCTTTCGTTTCATCCCAGTTCCTCCACTCTTTCATTTGATCCCACTGGACAATTCCCGTGGTCTTCCATTCATCAGCAGATCTATTAATATCTTAGTATTGAAGACTCCCTGAAACACTGAATGATCTGTGTTGGCTGTCTCCTCCTTTGGGGCGATGATGAGGTTTAACTGAACAGCTGTGGTAAGGTATGAACATCCCTTTTAATATCTTGAGAATGTCCTCTTGAGGCCTGGACATAATGTCTGATTGCATATGATTCACTTCAGGGACTCTGGTCAAGTGGACCACAATGCACCACAGTGGACCACTCAGCCTACGGTGTGACTGCGTGTTCACCCAATGAATCACAATGATTCACATGAATTTCAACAGTGCGTCTACAGTAAACAGAGACTGTGGAGACAGAAGAGAGTTGTTTTGGAATTTTCGTAGGTGTATGAGGTAACATTCATAGCTACTTACTCATGGTGGAAATTAAATTGAAGTTTACTGTGAGATTTTATAAGAGCACACTCATTTCCTCAGGCAGACCCCGGATATGACACAG
This sequence comes from Salmo trutta, assembly GCF_901001165.1. Classification (NCBI taxonomy): domain Eukaryota; kingdom Metazoa; phylum Chordata; class Actinopteri; order Salmoniformes; family Salmonidae; genus Salmo; species Salmo trutta. The sequence goes on along the minus strand of NC_042957.1, from coordinate 73,119,037 downwards.
ACACGTCCGGGAAAGTGTTCCCGGGAGAAAAATGACTTGACATTTTATACAGTAGAATACAGGGGGCAGAGTTAGGAGATAACCTGTGAAGAACTAACTCTTCTTCTGTATACGATCCACCCCCTGACAATTCCACCCCTCATGTCTGTATGGGTCATTTATGATTGTACGTGTGTGTAGGCATTGTAAGTGTACGAGTAAATGACCAGTATTATGCAATACTGTGAGAGTGAGGTGGAATTATGTCATCAGTGATACTAACACAGAATTTCAACCCTGTCTGGCCTTTTCAACCAGACGCCACTGGGCTGTGACACAGCAATGCATTTCCCTCCTCCAGAGACAAAATACATGGGATTACTCCTATCAAAACAGTCTTACCACGCCTCTTCTTCAAACAGTCGGCATGTTTCAACAGAGATGCACTGCACAGTATATGACAGATGTTTGTAAACATGAGCTGTAATAATTATAATTCTTATCAGCTCACGCACTCCTTGGCCTTCCCCAGACAAAACCATCATGTCTAGTTTCTGGATTATGGATTAGGGGAATTTAGATGTGTCATATTCATTATTACACACAGGATCTCTTAAAGGGATAGTTTAGTAAGATTACCTTTTTTATATGAGTTTATTTGATATGGGCATGACATTTAAAACATTGCCTTTTTCAGCAGGACACGTTTTGGAACTTTTAGTTAGAAATATGCTATGTAGAACAAACATGCCTCTCCGACATGTAGAACAAGGAATAGAGTAGGCTCTATTCATGGAATGTCTATGTGTGTCACGTCCTGGCCAGTATAAGGGTTCATTGGTATTGTAGTTTGGTCAGGACGTGGCAGAGGGTATTCGTTTTATGGTATTCGGGGTGGTGTGTTTGTTGTAGGGGATTTGATTTGTGTATTCCGGGGTTTTTGGGCACTGTTCCTTGTTATGTATGTCTATGATTGATCTAGCTGTTGTATATCTATGTGTGGTCAATTGGGGTTGGGACTCTCAATTGAAGGCAGGTGTTGTCATTTGCCTTTGATTGAGAGTCCCATATATTAGGGTGTGTTTGTATGTGTCTTTTGTGGGAGATTGTTGTGTGCACTGCGTTTGTTTGAGCCTGCCACACTGTTGCCGTTGTGAGTATTGTTTTGTTAATTCTTCAAGTGGATACCTTACCTGTTTTTATCAGGAATAAACATGAGTGTCCACAATCCCGCTGCATTTTGGTCCTCCTTTCCTCAACACAACGAAATACGTGACAATGTGCAGCATTCAACAACGTTTGGCAACTGAAAACGGCCCATTCCTCCACCAGACAATCCCATCCCTCAGGTTTCTATGTGACTCACTGTCGATAACGCGGGTGTAATGTAAGATGTAATAACGCGGGTGTAATGTAAGATGTAATAACGTGGGTGTAATGTAAGATGTAATAACGTGGGTGTAATGTAAGATGTAATTACGTGTCAGTGATGTAAGTACAAGTGTTGTAAGAGGTGAACCTCCTGCCCAGGACTGTCGGGGCTTGCATGTTGCCAAGTAACGTCATTGAACACTTCTGACTGATAGAAATACAGAGAGATACAAACTAGTGTACAGTGACTGATAGAAATACAGAGAGATACAAACTAGTGTACAGTGACTGGTAGAAATACAGAGAGATACAAACTAGTGTACAGTGACTGGTAGAAATACAGAGAGATACAAACTAGTGTACAGTGACTGGTAGAAATACAGAGAGATACAAACTAGTGTACAGTGACTGGTAGAAATACAGAGAGATACAAACTAGTGTACAGTGACTGGTAGAAATACAGAGAGATACAAACTAGTGTACAGTGACTGGTAGAAATACAGAGAGATACAAACTAGTGTACAGTGACTGGTAGAAATACAGAGAGATACAAACTAGTGTACAGTGACTGGTAGAAATACAGAGAGATACAAACTAGTGTACAGTGACTGGTAGAAATACAGAGAGATACAAACTAGTGTACAGTGACTGGTAGAAATACAGAGAGATACAAACTAGTGTACAGTGACTGGTAGAAATACAGAGAGATACAAACTAGTGTACAGTGACTGGTAGAAATACAGAGAGATACAAACTAGTGTACAGTGACTGGTAGAAATACAGAGAGATACAAACTAGTGTACAGTGACTGGTAGAAATACAGAGAGATACAAACTAGTGTACAGTGACTGGTAGAAATACAGAGAGATACAAACTAGTGTACAGTGACTGATACAGTTGAAGTTGTAAGTTTACATACACCTTAGCCAAATACATTTAAACTCAGTTTTTCACAATTCCTGACATTTAATCCTAGTAAAAATTCCCTGTCTAAGGTCAGTTAGGATCACCACTTTATTTTAAGAATGTGAAATGTCAGAATAAAAGTATAGAGAATGATTTATTTTAGCTTTTATTTCTTTCATCACATTCCCAATGGGTCTGAAGTTTACATACACTCAATTAGTATTTGGTAGCATTGCCTTTAAATTGTTTAACTTGGGTCAAACGTTCCGGGTTGCCTTCCACAAGCTTCCCAAAAAAGTTGGGTGAATTTTTGTCCCATTCCTCCTGACAGAGCTGGTGTAACTGAGTCAGGTTTGTAGGCCTCCTTGCCCGCACACGCTTTTTCAGTTCTGCCCACAAATTTTCTATGGGATTGAGGTCAGGGCTTTGTGATGGCCACTCCAATACCTTGACTTTGTTGTCCTTAAGCCATTTTGCCACAACTTTGGAAGTATGCTTGGGGTCATTGTCCATTTGGAAGACCCATTTGCGACCAAGCTTTAACTTCCTGACTGATGTCTTGAGATGTTGCTTCAATATATCCACATAATTTTCCTCCTCATGATGCCATCTATTTTGTGAAGTGTACCAGTCCCTCCTGCAGCAAAGCACCCCCACAACATGATACTGCCACCCCCTTGCTTCACGGTTGGGATGGTGTTCTTCGGCTTGCAAGCCTTCCCCTTTTCCTCCAAACATAACGATGGTCATTATGGCCAAACAGTTCTATTTTTGTTTCATCAGACCAGCGGACATTTCTCCAAAAAGTACGATCTTTGTCCCCATGTGCAGTTGCAAACCGTAGTCTGGCTTTTCTATGGCGGTTTTGGAGAAGTGGCTTCTTCCTTGCTGAGTGGCCTTTCAGGTTATGTCGACATAGGATTCGTTTTACTGTGGATATAGATACTTTTGTACCTATTTCCTCCAGCATCTTCACAAGGTCCTTCACTGTTGTTCTGGGATTGATTTGCTTTCTGAAGTCTTGGCTGATTTCTTTTGATTTTCCCATGATGTTAAGCAAAGAAACTGTGAAGGTAGGCCTTGAAACACATCCACAGGTACACCTCCAATAGGCTAATTGACATCATTTTAGTCAATCAGAAGCTTCTAAAGCCTGACATCATTTTCTGGAATTGTCCACTCTGTTTAAAGGCACAGTCAACTTAGTGTATGTAAACTTCTGACCCACTGGAATTGATACAGTAAATTATAAGTGAAATAATCTGTCTGTAAACAATTGTTGGAAAAATTACTTGTGTCATGCACAAAGTAGATGTCCTAACTGACTTGCAAAAACTATAGTTTGTTAACCAAATATTGTGGAGTGGTTAAAAAACGAGTTTTAATGATTCCAACCTAAGTGTATGTAGACTTCCAACTTCAACTGTAAATACAGAGATATACTAACTAGAAGACAGTGACTGATAGAAATACAGCAATATTCTAAGTAGAAGACAGTGACTGATAGAAATAGAGAGATATACCAACTAGAGGACAGTGACTGATAGAAATAGAGAGATATACCAACTAGAGGACAGTGACTGATAGAAATAGAGAGATATACCAACTAGAGGACAGTGACTGATAGAAATAGAGAGATATACCAACTAGAGGACAGTGACTGATAGAAATAGAGATATACCAACTAGAGGACAGTGACTGATAGAAATAGAGAGATATACCAACTAGAGGACAGTGACTGAAAGAAAGAGATACTAACTAGAGGACAGCGACTAATAAAAATAGAGAGATACTAACTCGAGAACAGTGACTGATAGAAATAGAGAGATATACTAACTAGAGGACAGTGACTGATAGAAATAGAGAGAGATACTAACTAGAGGACAGTGACTGATAGAAATAGAGAGATATACCAACTAGAGGACAGTGACTGAGAGAGAGATACCAACTAGAGGACAGTGACTAATAGAGATATACCAACTCGAGGACAGTGACTGATAGAAATAGAGAGAGATACTAACTAGAGGACAGTAACTAGTAGAAATAGAGAGAGATACTAACTAGAGGACAGTAACTAATAGAAATAGAGAGATATACCAACTAGAGGACAGTGACTGATAGAAATAGAGATATACCAACTAGAGGACAGTGACTGATAGAAATAGAGATATACCAACTAGAGGACAGTGACTGATAGAAATAGAGAGATATACCAACTAGAGGACAGTGACTGATAGAAATAGAGAGATACTAACTAGAGGACAGTAACTAATAGAAATAGAGAGAGATACTAACTAGAGGACAGTGACTGATAGAAATAGAGAGATACTAACTAGAGGACAGTGACTGATAGAAATAGAGAGAGATACTAACTAGAGGACAGTGACTGATAGAAATAGAGAGAGATACTAACTAGAGGACAGTGACTGATAGAAATAGAGAGAGATACTAACTAGAGGACAGTGACTGATAGAAATAGAGAGAGATACTAACTAGAGGACAGTGACTGATAGAAATAGAGAGAGATACCTACTAGAGGACAGTGACTGATAGAAATAGAGAGAGATACCTACTAGAGGACAGTAACTAATAGAAATAGAGAGATATACCAACTAGAGGACAGTGACTGATAGAAATAGAGAGAGATACAAACTAGAGGACAGTGACTGATAGAAACAGAGAGAGATACCTACTAGAGGACAGTAACTAATAGAAATAGAGAGAGATACCTACTAGAGGACAGTGACTGATAGAAACAGAGAGAGATACCTACTAGAGGACAGTAACTAATAGAAATAGAGAGAGATACCTACTAGAGGACAGTGACTGATAGAAACAGAGAGAGATACCTACTAGAGGACAGTAACTAATAGAAATAGAGAGAGATACCTACTAGAGGACAGTAACTAATAGAAATAGAGAGATATACCAACTAGAGGACAGTGACTGATAGAAATAGAGATATACCAACTAGAGGACAGTGACTGATAGAAATAGAGAGAGATACTAACTAGAGGACAGTGACTGATAGAAATAGAGAGAGATACTAACTAGAGGACAGTGACTGATAGAAATAGAGAGAGATACTAACTAGAGGACAGTGACTGATAGAAATAGAGAGAGATACTAACTAGAGGACAGTGACTGATAGAAATAGAGAGATATACTAACTAGAGGACAGTGACTGATAGAAATAGAGAGAGATACCTACTAGAGGACAGTGACTGATAGAAATAGAGAGAGATACCTACTAGAGGACAGTAACTAATAGAAATAGAGAGAGATACCAACTAGAGGACAGTGACTGATAGAAATAGAGAGATATACCAACTAGAGGACAGTGACTGATAGAAATAGAGAGAGATACCTACTAGAGGACAGTGACTGATAGAAATAGAGAGAGATACCAACTAGAGGACAGTGACTGATAGAAATAGAGAGAGATACCAACTAGAGGACAGTGACTGATAGAAATAGAGAGAGATACCTACTAGAGGACAGTGACTGATAGAAATAGAGAGATATACCAACTAGAGGACAGTGACTGATAGAAATAGAGAGATATACTAACTAGAGGACAGTGACTGATAGAAATAGAGATACTAACTAGAGGACAGTGACTGATAGAAATAGAGAGAGATACTAACTAGAGGACAGTGACTGATAGAAATAGAGATATACCAACTAGAGGACAGTGACTGATAGAAATAGAGATACTAACTAGAGGACAGTGACTGATAGAAATAGAGAGAGATACTAACTAGAGGACAGTGACTGATAGAAATAGAGATATACCAACTAGAGGACAGTGACTGATAGAAATAGAGAGATATACCAACTAGAGGACAGTGACTGATAGAAATAGAGATACTAACTAGAGGACAGTGACTGATAGAAATAGAGAGATATACTAACTAGAGGACAGTGACTGATAGAAATAGAGATACTAACTAGAGGACAGTGACTGATAGAAATAGAGAGAGATACTAACTAGAGGACAGTGACTGATAGAAATAGAGATACTAACTAGAGGACAGTGACTGATAGAAATAGAGATACTAACTAGAGGACAGTGACTGATAGAAATAGAGAGAGATACTAACTAGAGGACAGTGACTGATAGAAATAGAGATATACCAACTAGAGGACAGTGACTGATAGAAATAGAGATACTAACTAGAGGACAGTAACTAATAGAAATAGAGAGAGATACTAACTAGAGGACAGTGACTGATAGAAATAGAGATACTAACTAGAGGACAGTGACTGATAGAAATAGAGAGAGATACTAACTAGAGGACAGTGACTGATAGAAATAGAGAGAGATACTAACTAGAGGACAGTGACTGATAGAAATAGAGAGAGATACTAACTAGAGGACAGTGACTGATAGAAATAGAGATACTAACTAGAGGACAGTGACTGATAGAAATAGAGAGAGATACTAACTAGAGGACAGTGACTGATAGAAATAGAGATATACCAACTAGAGGACAGTGACTGATAGAAATAGAGATATACCAACTAGAGGACAGTGACTGATAGAAATAGAGATACTAACTAGAGGACAGTGACTGATAGAAATAGAGAGATATACTAACTAGAGGACAGTGACTGATAGAAATAGAGAGATACTAACTAGAGGACAGTGACTGATAGAAATAGAGAGATATACCAACTAGAGGACAGTGACTGATAGAAATAGAGAGATACTACTCACTCATAACGGTAACTGGAATAGGGGCGGTAGGTAGACAAGTGGTTAGAGCGTTGGGCCAGTAACCAAAAGGTTGCCTGAGCTGACAAGGTAAAGATCTGTCATTCTGCCCCTGAACAAAGGCAGTTAACCCACTGTTTCTAGGCCGTCTTTGCAAATAAGAATTTGTTCTTAACTGACTTGCCTAGTTAAATAAAGGTGAAATAAAAAAATGCCATGATGAAAAAGAGTTTGAAACTAGGTCTATGTGGCCTTATTTAAGTCAGAATCCTCTAGAAGGGTATTGACCTTACGATGACCCCGTTTTCAAACTGCCAACCTCTGAATACAAGTTAAAGTGTTTTCAAGAAAGTCTACAAAAACAACAACTTTTTTCCCCAATTATAACAATACTGTTATAGCAGAGCTATTCTCTCTCTCTCTGTCTGTCTCTCTCCACAGACATGCTGTGAAGTGGTCAAGCCTCCACCCTTATTCATTGGTTCTGTAATAAACAAATATACTATTGAACTTTGTTCCCACGACAGTTAAAAATACATCAGAGTTGCTCTGTGATGCTGAGCTAACCAACCCTGTTGGAGCACTGAACAGCTTCTATGACTGACGTCATATTGACAGATGTTTGCTTGACCTGCAGCAATCACAGTCAGTCTGAACTGATCACAGCTGCTGGAGTGGACAAGGTTACAATAATAGAAATATAATTACTGGAATGGATAAAGCCCCTCAAACCACGGAAATTTGACAGGTCTGTTCTAGTGATAATATTTCTATGGTTCTATCCAGGAGTCCAGTACTGTGCTAATTATGTGCTTCTAGAAACTGAAGGTCTCATATGGGGTCAGAGAGGACCTCATACCTTTTAACCCAATTCCTCTTTCAGCCTCCATAAGGAGTATTTACAACTGAATATGATATAAGGAATGACCCCATCAAGTGGAGGAATAATAGACATGGTTCATGTGGGTCTTTAGAGGAGGGTAAGTACTATACAGAGAAACACAGTAGACCTAGATAGACATGGTTCATGTGGGCTTTTAGAGGAGGGTAAGTTCTATACAGAGAAGCACAGTAGATCTAGATAGACATGGTCCATGTGGGCTTTTAGAGGAGGGTAAGTACTATACAGAGAAGCACAGTAGACCTAGATAGACATGGTTCATGTGGGCTTTTAGAGGAGGGTAAGTTCTATACAGAGAAACACAGTAGACCTAGATAGACATGGTTCATGTGGGCTTTTAGAGGAGGGTAAGTACTATACAGAGAAGCACAGTAGACCTAGATAGACATGGTTCATGTGGGTCTTTAGAGGAGGGTAAGTACTATACAGAGAAGCACAGTAGACCTAGATAGACATGGTTCATGTGGGCTTTTAGAGGAGGGTAAGTACTATACAGAGAAGCACAGTAGACCTAGATAGACATGGTTCATGTGGGCTTTTAGAGGAGGGTAAGTTCTATACAGAGAAGCACAGTAGACCTAGATAGACATGGTCCATGTGGGCTTTTAGAGGAGGGTAAGTTCTATACAGAGAAGCACAGTAGACCTAGATAGACATGGTTCATGTGGGTCTTTAGAGGAGGGTAAGTACTATACAGAGAAGCACAGTAGACCTAGATAGACATGGTTCATGTGGGCTTTTAGAGGAGGGTAAGTTCTATACAGAGAAGCACAGTAGACCTAGATAGACATGGTTCATGTGGGCTTTTAGAGGAGGGTAAGTACTATACAGAGAAACACAGTAGACCTAGATAGACATGGTTCATGTGGGCTTTTAGAGGAGGGTAAGTACTATACAGAGAAGCACAGTAGACCTAGATAGACATGGTTCATGTGGGCTTTTAGAGGAGAGTAAGTTCTATACAGAGAAGCACAGTAGACCTAGATAGACATGGTTCATGTGGGCTTTTAGAGGAGAGTAAGTACTATACAGAGAAACACAGTAGACCTAGATAGACATGGTTCATGTGGGCTTTTAGAGGAGGGTAAATACTATACAGAGAAGCACAGTAGACCTAGATAGACATGGTTCATGTGGGCTTTTAGAGGAAGGTAAGTACTATACAGAGAAGCACCAGCCGTCATCAAGGAAAAAGCATCATCCACATCACTGTATGTTGAAACGCCTTTATTCAAGTGCAAGCATAGATTTTATAGTTGATATTGTTATTAGTAGGGTGTAAAGCTACAGTACCTCGAGAGCCAGAGCAAGGACATTTAAATAAATTCACTTGTATTAACAAACAAAAAATGAGGAGATACCATAGCTAAAAAGGAACTTCAGCCAGTGGTGTTGGACGTAGAGAATAACTGTGCTTTAAGTAAGGCACCATCACCCTGGATCTACACAGTTGATGCAAGGAGACATTAGACTACTTTTGAGGTCTAAAATCATCTGACACATTTGGATTTTGGGGATTAAGGTCCCTTTAAAGGGCAAATTCTTTATTTTATAATTTAAGGGTGAAAATTAGTCCATGGGCCAGGATAAACTAAAATCTATGGTTCGGTTTCCTTTAAACAGCCACTACATTTTTCAGTTATACTTTAGCCACCACTAGCTAAAAGTCAGTGGGAGTGATAGGGGTATCCATCACACATTTTACATTTGAGTAATTTAGCAGATGCTATTATCCAGAGCGACTTACTGGAGCAATTAGGGTAAAGTGACTTGCTCGAAGGCACATCAACAGATTTTTCACATAGTCGGCTCGGGATTCTAATCAGCAACCTTTTTGTAACTGGCACAGCACTTAACCGCTAGGCTAACTGCCGCCCACATACATTACATTGTAAAATACTGAACTTCCCCTTTAAGACATACTGTGCTTCATTCTGGATCATGTATTGACCCAATAAACATATCTAAATAACACATGTTAAGGGTCATAGACTAGTACCTGATGAAGCTGGTGACACAGGGGCTGCAGGCTTGGCTGTTGGACCTGTTGGTGATGTTGAAGTGTGGGTAGAGAGAGGATCAGTTTGTGGGTGCTGATGTTCCTCTCCTCCACTTCCCCTCCCCATCCCTGTTACCTGTGGGGCTGATAGAGTGTAATTTAGTTTCAGTGTAGTTTAGCGACATGTATTCATTCATTCAATAATTTATTCATTCATGTAACCTTCATTTAACCAGGAAAATAACATTGTGCCTAGTTTGGGTGGGTGGGATGGGATGGGTTCAAAATGTCTGTTTCTCCCTGAGTATCAGTGTTACACAGATTTGTGGTAGAAAAAGGCCTTGATCAGACAAGGAACCCAGATTGGCAGAAAGAGGCCTTGGTCAGACAGGGAATCCAGATTGGTAGAAAGAGGCCTTGGTCAGACAGGGAATCCAGATTGGTAGAAAGAGGCCTTGGTCAGACAGGGAACCCAGATTGGTAGAAAGAGGCCTTGGTCAGACAGGGAACCCAGATTGGTAGAAAGAGGCCTTGGTCAGACAGGGAATCCAGACTGGTAGAAAGAGGTCTTGGTCAGACAGGGAATCCAGATTGGTAGAAAGAGGCCTTGGTCAGACAGGGAATCCAGATTGGTAGAAAGAGGCCTTGGTCAGACAGGGAATCCAGATTGGTAGAAAGAGGCCTTGGTCAGACAGGGAACCCAGATTGGTAGAAAGAGGCCTTGGTCAGACAGGGAATCCAGATTGGTAGAAAGAGGCCTTGGTCAGACAGGGAACCCAGATTGGTAGAAAGAGGCCTTGGTCAGACAGGGAATCCAGATTGGTAGAAAGAAGCCTTGGTCAGACAGGGAACCCAGATTGGTAGAAAGAGGCCTTGGTCAGACAGGGAATCCAGATTGGTAGAAAGAGGCCTTGGTCAGACAGGGAACCCAGATTGGTAGAAAGAAGCCTTGGTCAGACAAGGAATCCAGACTGGTAGAAAGAGGCCTTGGTCAGACAGGGCTCAAAGGTATTTTCCTCGATTCCTTGAGTCCTCTCACTTTGCCTCCTTCTCAAAACATCAAGGAGAGCATTAAAGGAGAGGGCACATCAGATCTTCTCCACCAACGCTCTCCTTTTCCCTCTGATGTTTTGGGAATGAGACAGGGAGAATTTTGAGAAGGAGACGGGAAAGAGGAGACAAGGAATCAAGGAAAATACTTTAGAGATCCACACACAGTGAAGCGTAGTAGCGTACCTCTCTCACAAACGACCCCTGCATCCTCCTTGTGGCAACAGTCGGTCAACCCACAGCTTTTGAAGGGACAGCTGGACAGGGACTTCTCGGTTCCTTTGCAGTCCATATCATCCAACCAGATTGAACCCGATCCTTGGATACATAAAGCAGAGGATAAACAAAAAGCAAGCGGAATCACGTGCAGAAATCACTAAGGACCTAACATACCCGGACAGTTGGGAAGAGGGCATGACAGAGCCTTTCCCCCACAGGAGGCTGAAAAGATTTGGCATGGGCTCTCAGATCCTCAAAAAGTTTTACAGCTGCACCATCGAGAGCATCTTGACTGGCTGCATCACTGCTTGGTATGTCAAATGCACCGTCCCTCGACTGCAAAGCACTACAGAGGGTGTAGAGGACAGCCCAGTACATCACAGGGGCCGAGCTCCCTGCTATCCAGGACCTCTCTATCAGTCGTGTCAGAGGAAGGCCCGGAAAATGCCAAAGACTCCAGCCACCCAAGCCATAGACTGTTCACTCTTCTACCGTCCAGCAAACGTTAACGGAGCACCGCCTCTAGGATCAACAGGCTCCGAGACAGCTTCTACCCCCAACACATTAGACTGCTAAATAGCCATACGATTGCTAAATAATATAGTTAATTAAATGGTTCCCTGGATTATCTGTACGGACTCTATCTTGCACTGACTCTACTCACAAGACTAATCATTATATACACACTATATACACACTCATTCACACACAATGACATACGCACACACACACACTTTTACACTCATCGTATGCTGCTGCTACTCTGTTCTTTATTTTACTCTTATTATCTATCCTGATGCCTAGTCACTTTAACCTGCCTTCATGTACATATCTACCTCAAATACCTTATTATTATCTATCCTGATGCCTAGTCACTTTACCCTGTCTTCATGTATATATCTACCTCAAATACCTTATTATTATCTATCCTGATGCCTAGTCACTTTACCCTGTCTTTATGTACATATCTACCTCAAATACCTTATTATTATCTATCCTGATACCTAATACCTTGTACCTCTGCACATTGATCTCGTACTGGTACTCCCTGTATATAGCTCCACCCTACATGGTTGGGGAGGGCTCGTAAGCAAGCATGTCACGGTAAAGTCTACACCTGTTATATTCGCATCATGTGACAAATAACATTTGATTTGAAATATGCAAAAAAATACTAATTTACTTTTTCTGCTGGTGCTGCCTGCCATTCCCACAAATCACTCCCTATTGGAACTTGCTCCCTCCAAGAATCCCACATTTTTTGTGATCATATTGCTAACATCTATCCAATCCTCTCATATCTAGTCCATAGGGCAGGGTATTCAACTCTTACCCTATGAGGTCCAGAGTCTGCTGGTTTCTGTTCTACCTGATAATTAATTGCACCACCTGGTGTTCCAGGTCTAAATCAGCCCCTGAACAATGAATAAAAACAGTAGAACTGGCTTCGAGGTCCAGAGTTGAGTTTGAGGGCCCTCGAGGCTAGAGGGTTGATTTGGGATCCTGAGTTAGTGGCTAACTTATTGTTTCCAATGACTCCTGGTGGCAAACACATGTAAGGACACACCAGGGTCATATTCATTAGATGCACGCCGTAGATGCACGCCGTTTCAAAATGTTGTGCAACGGAAAATGAAAAGGACGATTTTTTTATTGTGCAAGTTCAGATGATACCTCAACATTTCACAGATTTTTTATCCGTTTTCTTCCATTTTGTGACTAGTGAATATGACGCAGGTGTTTCAGTACATTTTCTTCCATTTGGTGCCTAATGAACATGACCATTGTATGATTCTTACCCTCTCTATATGTCCATCAAGTAACAGCAGATGAGTGGAGGATGCTGAGGGGAGGACAGCTCATAACAATCACCCGTCTTCAACCCAATTGAGATGGTTTGGGATGAGTTTGACCGCAGAGTGAAGGAAACACAGCCAACAAGTGCTCAGCATATGTGGGAACTCCCTCATAAAGCTGGTTGAGAGAATGCCAAGAGTGTGCAAAGCTGTCATCAAGGCAAAGGGTGTCTATCTTGAAGAATCTCAAATATAAAATAGATTTTGATTCATTTAACACTTTTTTTGGTTACTGCATGATTCCGTATGTGTTATCTCATAGTTTTGATGTCTTCACTATTATTCTACAATGTAGAAAATAAAAAACCCTTGAGTAGATGTGTCCAAACTTTTGACTGGTAGTGTAGATAGAGGACTTTCTACCTGTGCCATTACAGCACCTGTGACAGCATGGGCAGCGCCATTGAGGCTATCTCCATTTTAAAGTCTACACAAAAATCACCATGCCTTAACAATGTATCCAATAAAAATCAAACGAGTTTTGTGAAATACCTGCATTAAGTCAACTGTGTCATACAGTCTACAATGCTATTTACACTCCATACATTGTATTGATAAGGAATCCTTGCACATTTTGTTGATATCCTGTACTTAATGTAAGTTAATGTAAAGTAAATGCACAACAGACAATCAAGTATATCTAATCGCGCCGGGGGAATGGTCTCTATTTCGGCGTGAGAGAGGGACTTGAGAGTGTAGGTGGAATGCGGCCTACCATGTGTCCATAGCTAAACTGCTACAGGAAGTTCTAGGCCTCGATTACACCCCCACCCGAGACCATATGCACAGAAGTATACAGTCCGCACCAATGAATGGGGAGCCGCCCAGACCCATAGTAGATAAATTCCACTACCTTCAGGAGAAGGAGGATGTCTTCCGTAAGGCAGCGCGAGCTGCTCCCATCACCCACGAAGGCCAGAATATTCACATTTACCCGGACTACACGGGCGCAGTCATTAAGAAGAGGTCAGCCTTTAACGAGGTGAGGGGGCTCCTACCCTGTCTGGACACCAAGTTCAGCATTCTTTACCCAACTGTGCTGAAGATCACTACTCCCTCCAGTGAGCAGAAGACATTCTTAGACCCAACCAAGGCCAAAGAATACATTGTCGCGCACCTACACACAGGAGGACAGGCGACATAATACCAACTAGCCATTGTGGGCTCATACTGTGAACCTGCACTAGCCGTGCTAACCAAGGACCAACTAGTGAATTCATATCTTGATTAGAAACGTGCCTCCACCCTGCTGCCAAAAAAATGACAATTATTCATCCAGTAACTTAAAGTTATGAACAATGATGGTATGTATAGGGTGGCATTTTCTCACAAGGACAATATAGTTTGAATAGTATTTTATTTACAGTACATGCCAAAATGAGCTTTTACCAACTAACTGCGGCTGTACAGCCACGTAAATATTAGCCTAGTCGCTACCTAAGGCTAGCCACTGAGCTCTCTTTCCATGCCTTAATAGGATACCCTACTAACATACTGTGAGCATGTTTAATACATACACATTTATACTCCCAAAGGACCAGGTGTATTATTCTTTACTATTTGACTGGTTGGTCCGCCCTGGTGCTTGGTGGCGGATGGCACGGGTTTGCAGGTTGTATAGACGAGCGAACACTGCAGCTCTGCAGGACAGGTATTAATTCCCAAGTGTGTGCCAGTCAATTTCCGGTGTTCTGGCTTGTTAGGATGTTCAACAGAGGGTTATATTTATACAAATGTTGAATTTTACTGGGTTTGTTTTCCAATTTAATTAAATGTTTTTGGAGTATTTGTGTGTGTGTGTGTGTGTGTGTGTGTGTGTGTGTGTGTGTGTGTGTGTGTGTGTATGTACAGTTGAAGTCGGAAGTTTACATACACCTTAGCCAAAAACATTTAAAATCAGTTTTTCACAATTCCTGACGTTTAATCCCAGTAAAAATTCCCTGTTTTAGGTTAGTTAGGACCACTTTATTTTAAGAATGTGAAATGGAAGAATAATAGTAGAAAGAAGGATTTATTTCAGATTTTATTTCTTTCATCACATTCCCAGTGGGTCAGAAGTTTACATACACTCAATTAGAATTTGGTAGCTTTGCCATTAAATTGTTTAACTTGGGTCAAACGTTCCGGGTAGCCTTCCACAAGCTTCCCACAGTAAGTTGGGTGAATTTTGGCCCATTCCTCCTGACAGAGCTGGTGTAACGGAGTCAGGTTTGTAGGCCTCCTTGCTCACACATGCTTTTTTATTTCTGCCCACAAATTTTCTATAGGATTGAGGTCAGGGCTTTGTGATGGCCACTCCAATACCTTGACTTTGTTGTCCTTAAGCCATTTTGCCACAACTTTGGAAGTATGCTTGGGGTCATTGTCCATTTGGAAGACCCAAGCTTTAACTTCCTGACTGATGTCTTGAGATGTTGCTTCAATATATCCACATAATTTTCCTGCCTCATGATGCCATCTATTTTTGTGAAGTGCACCAGTCCCTGTGCAGCAAATCACCCCCACAACATGATGCTGCCACCCCCGTGCTTCACGGTTGGGATGGTGTTCTTCGGCTTGCAAGCCGCCTCCTTTTTACTCCAAACGTAACGATGTTCATTATGGCCAAACAGTTCTATTTTTGTTTCATCAGACCAGAGGACATTTGTCCAAAAAGTATAATCTTTGTCCCCATGTGCAGTTGCAAACCGTAGTCTGGCTTATTTTATGGCAGTTTTAGAGCAGTGGCATCTTCCTTGCTGAGCGGCCTTTCAGGTTATGTCGACATAGGACTCGTTTTACTGTGGATATAGATACCTTGTACCTGTTTCCTCCAGCATCTTCACAAGGTCCTTTGCTGTTCTTCTGGGATTGATTTGCACTTTTCGCACCAAGGTACGTTAATCTCTAGGAGACAGAACGCGTCTCATTCCTGAGCGGTATGACGGCCATGGTGTTTATACTTGCATACTATTGTTTGTACAGATGAACGTGGTACCTTCAGGCGTTTGGAAATTGCTCTGAAGGATGAACCAGGCTTGTGGAGGTCTACAATTTTTTTCTGAGGTATTTGGCTTATTTCTTCTGATTTTCCGATGATGTTAAGCAACAATGGCACTGAGTTTGAAGATAGGCCTTGAAATACATCCACAGGTACACCTCCAATTGACTCAAATTATGTCAATTAGCCTATCAGAAGCTTCTAAAGCCATGACATCATTTTCTGGAATTTTCCAAGCTGTTTAAAGGCACAGTCAACTTAATGTATGTAAACTTCTGACCCACTGGAATTGTGATATAGTGAATTATAAGTGAAATAATCTGTCTGTAAATAATTGTTGGAAAAATTACTTGTGACATGCACAAAGTAGATGTCCTAACTGACTTGCCAAAACTATAGTTTGTTAACAATAAATTTGTGGAGTGGTTAAAAACCGAGATTTAATGACTCCAACCTAAGTGTAAACTTCCGACTTCAACTGTATCTAAGGGGCCAAATGATTTAATACACAGCGTATGACAACAAACAGTCACCAAATGCTTATCGGAGCTATCTCAACTCATTCTAGATGTGGACAACAGATATGCCTCTTCTCCGACTCCTGAACTCTACAAAGAGAGACTGCTACACCAATCGGAATTTGACATTCTTTCCACCAAACAAACGGAGCAGCTTCTGTTTAAGTCAAGGCAGACATTTTATGAACACAGAGAGAAAGCTGGCAAGTTATCTCACCAGCTTTGACAATGCGCTGCTAGCAGCACCATACCTGAAATCTGTGTTGCAGCTGATTTAACTTCTACCAATCCCAAAGAAATCAACAATAAATTGTAAGCAATTCTATTCTGCTCTTTACTCATCAGAGACTCTTCCTGACACATCTAGTGTGCATGCATTTCTAGGCAATCTGGACATCCCCTGTCTCAATTCAGGTGAACTCATATGCTCCAGGACACTTTACCCTTTACCCCATTGAAGGTCTGACCTTTATGAAAATATAATGTTTTTTGAAGGAATATAGAAAAGCAGAATCTCATGTCATCCTATTATAACAAATGTTTTGTTTTACTGGTGGTTTTTGAGTAAATCTATTTTGATAGAACCCTGAGTCTTTTATTTTGGGCGTTTGGGAATCATACAAAATCAACATAGACATTGACCTCAAAGAAGATGGGCATTTGTCTACATTAGGTAACTTTCACATCAACTTTTAGGTTAGGATTTAGGGTTAGCCATTGTTTTGATCATGTCAAAGTTTGACGAGATTAGGCTTGACCTAATCCTTGATATACAGTGCCTTCAGAAAGTATTCACACCCCTTGAATTGTTCCACATTTAGTTGTGTTACAAAGTGGGATTAAAATGAATTTAGTTGTCATTTTTTGTTAATGATCTACACAAAATACTCTGTCAGTGGAAGAAAAAAAAAGATTTTGATTAGATAAGTATTCAAACCCTGAGTCAATACATGTTAGAATCACCTTTGGTAGCGATTACAGCAGTGAGTCTTTCTGGTAAGTCTATAAGAGCTTTGCAAACCTGGATTGTACAATATGTGCCCATTATTCCTTAAAATATTCTTCAAGGTCTGTCAAGTTAGTTGTTGATCATTGCTAGACAGCTATTTTCAAGTCTTGCCAGAGATTTTCAAGCCGATTTAAGTCAAAACTGTAACTAGGCCACTCACATTAAATGGTGTCTTAATAAGCAACTCCATTGTATATTTGGCCTAGTGTTTTAAGTTATTGTCATCCTGAAAGGTGAATTTGTCTGCTAGTGTCTGTTGGAAAGCAGACTGGACCAAGTTTTCCACTAGGATATTGCCTGTGCTTAGCTCTATTCAGTTTATTTTTATCCTAAAAAAAACTCCCTCGTCCTTGCCGATGACAAGCATTCCCATAACATGATGCAGTCACCACCATGCTTGAAAATATGAAGTGGTACTCAGTGTTGTGTTGGTAACTACAATGTTGTTGATCCATACTCAGTTTTGTATTATCTCCTATTACAGCCATTAACTAGCGGGACAACTTCCGGTGAAACTGGAGGGTGCGCAATTCAAATAAATAATCATAAAAATGATGGCTATTAAACATTTAGGTACATACAAGTGTCTTATATCGGTTGAAAGCTTAAATTCTTGTTAATCTAACTGCACTGTCCGAATTACAGTAGCCATTACAGCGAAAGCATACCATGCGACAACACAGTACAAACCAGGCTAAATGGAACTCACTGAATAGATTCCATGTTGCAGAGTCTAGTCCAGGGACATGGAGAAGCAACAGCAGCCACAGAGTGATTCCACGATTCTGAATTTTCACTAGCCAGCTAGGAAAACTGACAAACTGATAAGCAATAGAAAAATAGAAGAAATTGGCATCCTGAGTGGCTCAAATTCTAAGGCATCCCGGGCTCATATCCCAACCTGCTGTGATTGGGAGTCCCATAGGGCGGCGCACAATAGTATAGAAAACAGTATATACATATGAGATGAGTAATGCCAGATATGTAACCATTAAGTGACTAAGATACCGTAGAATAGTATAGAATACAGTATATACATATGGGATGAGTAATGCCAGATATGTAAACATTATTAAAGTGACTAGTGTTCCATTCCTTAAAGTGGCCAATGATTTCTAGTCTATGGGTATACGCAGCAGCCTCTAATGTGCTAGTGATGTCTGTTTAAATGTCTGATGGCCTTGAGATAGAAGTTGTTTTTCAGTCTCTCGGTCCCAGCTTTGATGCACCTGTACTGACCTTGCCTTCTGGATGATAGCGGGGTGATCAGGCAGTGGCTTGGTGATCTTTTTGGCCTTCCTGTGACATCAGGTGGTGTAGGTGTCCTGGAGGGTGGGTAGTTTGCCCCCGGTAATGCGTTGGGCAGACTGCACCACCCACTGGAGAGCCTACAGCACCCGATGTAGTTGCCGAACCAGGCAGTGATACAGCCCGACAGGAAGCTTTCAATTGTGCATCTGTAAAATTTGGGTTTTAGGTGACAAGCCAAATTTCTTTAGCCTCCTGAGGTCGAAGAGGCTCTGTTGCGTCTTCTTCACCACACTGTCTGTGTGGGTGGTCCATTTCAGTTTGTCAGTGATGTGTACGCCAAGAAACTTGAAGTTTTCCACCTTCTCCACTGCGGTCCTGTCGATGTAGATGGGGGGGGGGGGGGTGCACCCTCTGCTGTTTCTTGAAGTCAACAATCATCTCCTTTGTTTTGAGGTTGTTTTCCAGGCACCACACTCCCAGAGCCCTCACCTCCTCCCTGTAGGCTGTCTCGTCATCGTTGGTAATCAAGCCTTCTACTGTTGTGTCATCTGCAAACTTGATGATTGAGTTGGAGGCATGCAGTCATGGGTGAACAGGGAGTACAAGCGGGGGGGCTGAGCATGAACCCTTGTGGGGCCCCAGTGATGAGGATCAGCGGAGTGGAGGTGATGTTTCCTACCTTCACCACCTTGGGGCGGCCCGTCAAGAAGTCCAGGACCCAGTTGCACAAATTGGGGTTCAGACCCAGGGCCTCAAGCTTAATGATGAGCTTGAAGGGTACTATGGTGTTGAATGCTGAGCTACAGTCGATAAACAGCATTCTTACATAGGTAATCCTCTTGTCCAGATGGGATAGGGCAGTGTGCAGAGTGATAGCGATAGCATCGTCTGTGGATCTATTGGGGCGGAAAGCAAATTTTAAGTGGGTTTAGGGTGGCAGGTAAGGTAGAGGTGATAGGATCCTTGACTAGTCTCTCAAAGCACTTCATGATGACAGAGGTGAGTGCCATGGGGCGATAGTCATTAAGTTCAGTTACCTTTGCCTTCTTGGGTACAGGAACAATGGTGGCCATCTTGAAGCATGTGGGGACAGCAGATTGGGATAGGGAGAGATTGAATATGTCCGTAAACACACCAGCCAGCTGGTCTGCACATGCTCTGAGGACACGGCCAGGGATGCAGTCTGGACCGGCAGCCTTGCGAGGGTTAACACATTTACACGTTTTACACACGTCGGCCACGGAGAAGGTGGGCCCACAGTCTTTCATGTTCTGTCAGCACAACAATTTAAAACCTTTTGCTACAGTTTGCCTGATGAATATGACTCATTGCATGACTTTGCCACCAGGACGCAGAATCCCAAATCAAACCTCAGCAACCCCCTAGCCCCTAGCGACTTTTGTAAAAGTATGAGAGGATTGAATAAGCGTTAGCAATAAGACGACAAGGAATTTGGGATTCTTGGAGGGAGCAAGTTCAAATAGGTAGTGATTTGTGGTAATGGCAGGCAGCAGCATCAAAGAGTTAACTAACTTAATTTAATACACCACAATATAATATTTTGCTTATTTCTGCACATGATTTTGCTTGCTCCTTGTTTATCCTCTGTTTTGTATCCAAGGATTGGGTTCAATCTGGTTGGATGATATGGACTGCAAAGGAACCGAGAAGTCTCTGTCCAGCTGTCCCTTCAACAGCTGGGCGTTGACCGACTGTTCCCACAAGGAGGACGCAGGGGTCGTTTGTGAGAGCGGGACGCTACTACACTGTGGGTGAATCTCAAAAGTATTTCCCCTGATTCATTGGCTCCTCTCTTCTCGTCTCCTTCTGAAAAGTCTCCACGCCTCCTTCGCAAAACATCAGAGAGAAGTGAGGAGAGCATTGGTGGATAAATTACAATGCTTTCCCTGATTCCCTCTGATGTTTTTAGGAGGTGAGTTGAGAGGATGCAAGGAATTGAGGAAAATACATTTGAGATTCACTCTGTGTGTCTGCAGCCCCTGTCTGACCAAGGGTTAGGGAAGAAACAGCCATAACAACGACACAAGGTTATTTTCCTGGTTAAATAAAGGGATGAATTAATGAATTAAAACGTGTTCTTAAACTTCACCGAAACTAAAATACACACTATCAGCCCTACATATTCCTACTAATCATGTACAGTCCTAATCACGTGTATTCCTCATACTGTACAGGCACAGATTTGACCAGTGACACAGCACATTTCCTGGACCACAGTCTGGGCCTGTCAGATGACCTGGGCGAGCTGTTTGACCGTGTGGATGACTGTGACTTCCTCATCACAATCCAGAGCCCCACAGGGAACAGAGATGGGGAGGGGAATTTGGAAGTGGAGGAGAGGAACATCTGCACCCACAAACTGATCCTCTCTCTCTACGCACACTTCAACATCACCAACGGGTCCAGTAACCTCACCCTAGAGATTAGCCAAGCCTGCAGCCCCTGTGTCACCAGCTTCATCAGGTACTAGTCTATGACCTTTAACATGTGCTATTTAGATACACTGTATGTTTATTGGTTAAATACATACACAAGAATCAAATGTGTCAGATGATTTTAGACCTCAAAAGTAGTCAGTCTGTCGAGATGAATCCACGTCTCCTTGCATCAATTGTGTAGCTCCAGGGTGATTGTGCCTTACTTAAAGCACAGTTTTTCTCTAGGTCCAACACCACTGGCTGACGTTCCTTTTTAGCTATGGTATCTCCTAATTTTTTTTGAATACAAGTTAATTTATTTAAATGTCCTTGCTCTGGTTCTCTAGGTACCTTTACACCCGCAAGATTGACGTGACCGTCTCCTCTGCCCAGTGCCTCCACAAGCTGGCCTCAAAGTTTGGGGTGAAACGGCTGATGCAGGACACTGGCAGGCTCTTCACCGTACTCCTCCCTGAGGACCCCTCCTTCTACACCCAGGTCTCCCTGTACCAGTACTCCGTCCAGACCGGGGACCTGCTGCTTCAGGAGAACTGCCTCCAGTACCTGGCCTGGAACTGCGAGGCTCTGATCAACTCCCCGGCCTGGAGCGACCTCTCCACAGACTTCCTGATGGCCCTCTTGGCACGGTCTGACCTAGTGGTACCGGACGAGGGGTTCCTCCTGCAAGGGCTGGAGAGTTGGATCATAGAGAAGGGTGACTCGACCGGCACCGAGAGCCAGGCGGCCATGTTAGGCCACATCCGCTTCCCGATGATCCCTGCCGAGGAGCTCTACGACCTGCAGTTCACCTCAGAGCTCTACAGGAGCCACGAGAAGCTCTATCGTGTCAGCATGCTCAGAGGCTTCCAGTTCAACGCCTTGTCGTTCGACACTCTGAGGAAGCACAAAAGCAGCGAGAGTGAAGAAGAGCATGATTACCATCCCAGGATCTCCACTGCTGAGCCATGGAGCGTCACCATCAACTCAACCAACAAAGAGCCACCACGCCAAGATATGCGTTATGATTACAACAGGCGCTACAATAACTACCAACCTTATTACTCCACGCCAGACTATGTCAACTCATTCACAACACCAAACCACAATAGTGTGATTTACCAGACCAAGGAAACCAACCCCATCAGTTGGTCAGCAAGAGTCTTTAAGAACCAACGAGAATGTTCCAGGTGTATTTCCTTCCCCACTGCCAGTCTCTCTCTGCAAAGCAGCCTCAGACAAAATCAGACCAAGAGTGTTCGCTTCAGCAACCGACTGCTCCTAACATGCGAGGGCAGGTATGTCTTTCACGTCCAGGACTTCAAGAACGACATGGCCCAGATCCCTACTAACAGCAGTCTGGCCCTGTCCTACCCCTGTCCTGAAGGCCAGTATGTATTTCGCTTCGTGGTGAAACCAGAATACATCTGATAGCACTGCCTGGCACAGATGCAACAATTCTCCTAACACACATCCACAAATCTAATAATGATGTCCCTGTTGCCAATCAATTGCTAATTTCTTTTAGACAAGAGTTTGAAATTATGGCAATGTTTTAGAAATATGTGATGGATTTTATCATAACCCTTTGTTGATTTGCTGAAAGCATATCAACATGTAGCACTGTTCTTACATAAGTATTAAGCAATAACTATAACATCTATGCTTGCACTGGAATAAAGGCATTTGAACATGCAGGGATGTGGATTATGTTTTTTCCCCCAAATGAGGGCTGGTGCTTCCCATAGAAATAGCTAGAGGACTCTTGTGCCCAAAAGCCTGTTTTGCCATGGCCAGCCCCATTGTAGACTGTCACCATTTTGAAGTTGTCTACTGGGTGGGTGGGACTTCATATGGGTTAAGGAAGGATCACATAATTCCAATCGGGTCATCAGGAGGGATCAGCCAATGAATTATAGTTCTGAGCAAAAGTTTCCATAACTGCAGGCGGTAGTAAATCGCCAATCTTGCCTTTATACCTGTTCAAAACACACTGCATGTGACAGTATGCACCCTTTCAGTTTGTTTGTCAACTCATAGAAATAGTAGAAGAAGAAAATTGACTACTTCAAAATGGAGATGGCCTCAATGGCGCTGCCCATTCGCTCACAGACGCCATAATATGACAGATTCAAAGATCTGATGTCTATCTAGGTCTACTGTGCTTCTCTGTATAGAACTTACCCTCCTCTAAAAGCCCACATGAACCATGTCTATCTAGGTCTACTGTGCTTCTCTGTATAGAACTTACCCTCCTCTAAAAGCCCACATGAACCATGTCTATCTAGGTCTACTGTGCTTCTCTGTATAGAACTTACCCTCCTCTAAAAGCCCACATGAACCATGTCTATCTAGGTCTACTGTGCTTCTCTGTATAGTACTTACCCTCCTCTAAAAGCCCACATGAACCATGTCTATCTAGGTCTACTGTGCTTCTCTGTATAGAACTTACCCTCCTCTAAAAGCCCACATGGACCATGTCTATCTAGGTCTACTGTGTTTCTCTGTATAGAACTTACCCTCCTCTAAAAGCCCACATGAACCATGTCTATCTAGGTCTACTGTGTTTCTCTGTATAGTATTTACCCTCCTCTAAAAGCCCACATGAACCATGTCTATCTAGATCTACTGTGCTTCTCTGTATAGAACTTACCCTCCTCTAAAAGCCCACATGAACCATGTATATTATTCCTCCACTAGATGGGGTCATTCCTTAAATCATATTCAGTTGTAAATACTCCTTATGGAGGCTGAATTGGGTTAAACGGTATGAGTTCCTCTTTGGCCAAACTACTCTCTGACCTCTCTGAGACTTTAATCACATTTTCGGGCAAGTGACCATATAATCTTTGAGCAACCAAGAAATACTGCTGACTTGAACGATGGGAAAGGGCCTTTCAGACCTGAAAGTACATCTCTGGACAGGGTATGACATAGTGATGAATCAGTTTTAAAAGAGTTTTATATGGCTTATGAAGAGAACAGAGTTGTTCTAATCAGGTCACATAGTTTTAAACTCCTGGGAAAACTCCTGGCCCTATAGGGAGGATGAAAACCCTGTCAAACTGCAGCAACCTTCAAATCAAAGTTTATTTGGTCGTGTACATCAATTTGCAGCGAAATGCTTGTGTTTTCTAGCTCCAAAAGTGCGGCAATATCTAGAAATTAAAAAACAATACACAAATAATCAAAAAAATTAAACAATTAATAATTATCAGAACAAGCACTATAGACAGTCTGGACAGTATATGCATAGAAAGGGTGTGTTCAGCAGTAGTTATAGTAAAACATTGTTCATATGAATTAGATTTTAAAATGGGCGTTTCCGTTACACAGACAACTGTGATTAGACAATAGAACTAACAGGACTGAGCTTGCTTTAGGCAGGGTTGCATCATGTAGGCCCATGGATGGAAACAGCAAGTGCCCCAAATCCTTAAATTCCATCCCTGTGTAGGCCCATATACATTTGTAATTAAAAAGTGACAGGTCCATTAACACAGTCTAGCCTATGTCAACACTATTTGAATTTTGGATTAAAGAAGTTTGAATATAAACCAAAGTTGATCACATTCACATTTTCTCTTAAGACAAATACATTGTCTTAGGCCATAAATACATGGTGTTACCACTTTGTTTCCCCTGGCCAGAAGCTTCCACACCTGCATTCCTTGCTGTTTGGGGTTTTAGGCTGGGTTTCTCCTGATGGTAACCGGGTAACATTTTGGAACCTAGTTGTAGCAGGGACCTTAACTCCTTAATCTTATGAAAATTGGCCTGTGTGGGCCAAATAAAAATGTTTCTAACAGAAGAACTATAAAAAGGATATGCAAGACATGGTAGCAATTGGATGGGAACACCAAAGGTGAGGACAAAACAGTTCACCTGACACAACACTGAATCCACATATTACACTGTTGATTTTATGTGCATTTTACATTTACTGTACTATTTACAGCATTTGTCAATTACAAAATCAAAAAATACTCTGTAAACATTACGTAACATAAATAAGAATATTCATTCACATTTTGGATTAGGTGCAAGATAAGAAAAAACGATTACAAGGGTTTGAGTGAGAGGTCCAACTAGTGTCTCCAAGTGGCAACACAACTGTAAAACGTTCCTAAATCATTTCAATGCTCTATTATGAATCAAGGAAAGAGCCTTAAACTATAAGGTGCTTTTTTGAGCACTCCTAGCTTTGCCATTGAGGAACTGAATCAAGCACACTTGTTTCCAATCCAAAAACATTCCATTATATATCGCAATCTGGGTTAGGTGGGTGGGCATCACTTGAAAGGTATTCTATTGCCAATAAGGTGGTGTTAGCCCAGCTAGCACATAACGTTCTGAGAACCATTTGTTTCTTAGAGCTTGGTGTGAGTGAGGTCGTCCTATGGTTATTTTGCATAAAATCTTCCCACAATGCAGGCCCATCATTAGGGGTGGGCCTTAGGTGTTCTCGTCCACCGTACCTTACATCATCGCCTGTCCAAATAAACGCCCTGACCATACTACAATGACAAATGACCCCTTTACTGGTCAGGACATGACAGATCGGTAGAAGTAGTAGGATAAGTTGTAAACTTTCCCAAACTTGAAACTCACGAGCGGCCTGTGGTCTTTAACTCTTACACCCATTAAAAAAATGTGTGCACGCGCTTGAGTTGCGTGAAAAACGCACCATAATGTGCATTCCCAGCTAGCACATAACGTTCTGAGAACCATATGTTTCTTAGATGGGAATTTCAGTACTTCAGCATAACATTTCCTACAGGTTTGCTCATGGTTCTATTAAAAGTAATGTTCTCAAATTGTTCAGGGAACATTAAGAAACAACGTTCTTCTGTGGGACTTGCAGTACTTCAACATAGCTTTTTCTATAGGTTTCCTCAAAGTTCTATTTAAAATAATGTTCAAAGAACATTCAGAGAACGTAAAGAAACAACGTTC
Organism: Salmo trutta; assembly: GCF_901001165.1. Taxonomy (NCBI): domain Eukaryota; kingdom Metazoa; phylum Chordata; class Actinopteri; order Salmoniformes; family Salmonidae; genus Salmo; species Salmo trutta. The sequence continues at coordinate 73,092,890 of NC_042957.1, read as the reverse complement.
TTCTATGGAATTTCAGTACTTCAGCATAACATTTTCTGCAGGTTTCCTCATGGCTCTATATAAAGTAATGTTCTCAGCACATTAAGAAAACTTTCTATAAAAACTACAAGAAAACATTGGTAACGCTCAAAGAACGTTCTAAGAATGTTATTTAAAAACATATACATTCTGTTCTCAGCGTCAGAAAAACTCTATCTACCCTGTGTGTGTGTCCAGGTGTGTTGCCCATACCCACTAATTGTCCACACCTTAACTTAATGAGTGCTTTTTTCCTTTGAAAGGGGTCCGTTTGAATAGACTGAAATGAACAGCATTGTATGAGTTAAAAATACATGGCATGCTAGCTCCACCCTGGTGGTGCAGTGGGCTAATTCCATGGATAGAGAACAGAGCATGTGAGCGGAGCAGGAGCGGAGTTAGAGCGTTCTCAAATCTGACTGAAGCGCGGAGCAAGTTGCCCAAAGGCTGGAGCATCGGCCTTCTCGCCGCCTCCAATTTTGCTCCATTATCGCGCCATTACCGCTCCAGTAACGCTCACTTCACGAGCTCAGGGCATGCCCGGCATGCATTTGTAGTCTGTAGTGTGCTGCTATAGCCCCTTGCTTTAGCTACTGTCATGGAGTTCGCTGAATATTTTCCTAAAGAAACTGATAAAACACAAAGGTGTGAAATCAAGGTGACTTACAAAGATGAGGAGGACCAAGAGCAAGCGAGGGAGTGCCGTGATGTAGTGTCCACAACTAAATAATCATTGTGAAATCTGAAAAGACATCCTGAAAGCATGATGGTGTACTATGTGCACATTCTAACAGAAAGGTATGCGGTGGGTAGCTAGCTAAGTGTGTCATTATAGCAAAGTATTTATAAACAAAAAATAAGTTTGTTCTATTATCTTTACAATAGGCTATTGTTGATTTTGGCCCAATAGGCCTGGCATGTTATCTCTTTCAAAGAGCTTTCCATTTTGATAGGGTTATTTTACCATGAAATCTTTAGGCCTACCTATAAAATAAAAGTTAAAAAAATCTGCATCCCTGCCCAGCCTGGCAGGAGTGGCCCAGAAGGTGTTTAGCATCCCCAGTGGCTCTGCAAGGTCTGAGAAGGTATTCTCCACTGCTGGCCTGCTCTACAGGCACCATCACATGAGCCTGAAGCCACAGACTCTGGCCAAACTTGTGTTTCTAAAAGTGAATTCAAAGGCACTGTAGATTTTGTATTTAAGTCTAGTAATTCCTGTCTGGCTCATGACCTGTTGTCACAACTTCCACTGAAGTCAGTCCCTCTCCTTGTTCGGGCAGCGTTCGGCGGCGACGTCACCGGCCTTCTAGCCATCGCCGATCCACTTTTCATTTTCCATTTGTTTTGTCTTTGTCTTACACACCTGGTTTCAATCCCCCAATTACTTGTTCATTATTTAACCCTCTGTTCCCCCATGGTTGTTTGTGAGTAATTGTTTGTCTTGTATTCGGTCTGTTATTGTGGGCTTGGTATATTGTATTATATTTTGTAATTACTTGAGTAAATCCGTTGATTACTCTTATCTGCTGTCCTGCGCCTGACTCTCTACACCAGCTACACACAGGCTGATTACACCTGTTTAGAGTGTTTATGTGCTGTTTAATACTACATGTGGCCTATTTGAAATGATGAGCGCTTCCCTTTCATGTTGTTTACTAAAATACTTTTCATTCAAATCATATGGTTTGGTTTCGATACTTCCAAACCAAATGGTAGGTCCAGGTAGTCACTAAAAATAGATGGGTGTTTGTGATTTTAATGAATGGAGTGAATTTGGAACTGCAGTTTTTTTTCCTATGAGGAGTGGTTTTTAGCACTTAATTCCACTCACATGCTCTGATAGAGAACAGAAGATGCCACATTGAAAAATAAATGTGTTTGTATGATTAATGCCTAAGCAAATTAATTTCCATGTGTCCTTTCTGTGCTTGGTTCAACATTTAACCCAAAATAAGCTAGCAGTGACTTTAAAAATCGTATGGAAACATTTTCTCAGAATGTTCATTAATTACCTTCAAATAACCTAAAATCTAATTCCCAGAACAGGTGAAATGTTCACTACTGTTCTCAGACGTAAAAAAAAAAAACATTTAAAAAGTTAACGGTCAGGAAACGTATGGTTTCGTTTCCAGAACCAATGGGAAACCAAACAACTTGCATTCCCACAACTTCCAAGGAACCAAATGTGCTAGCTGGGAGGCTTTCAAAGGGCACTTCAGACAAACAGATTGCAATTTTGGGTCACATAGAATGGAGTTTTGAGTACATTCAAGTGCGTGTTCCATGGCAAATCTTCTGTTCAGGACAACCCAGGGCATAATCCATGTCACCCTCGTAACTGTGGATTAAACATAGAGCTCATGAACGTTGACACTGTAAATGACATGACTTTTCAAATATGGAAATGTTAAGTGCACATTCGGATTCAAGGTGTGTGGTTTGCTTGTATGACATCAAAGCGGTTTTTCTTATGATCCTCAAGGTCTCATCTTTCAGAACACATCGACTCCTCTCGATTTAAAGCATTTCCCCGACTCACCTCCCCTGTCTGATATCTTAACTTTCTCTACTCCACAGAATCTAAAGGTAGAAATGTCATGCTTTAGATCATTAAAATGTACTGCGACTGGATAATCTCTGTCGTTTCTCCTGATTGAACTTTTATGTTCACTAATTCTCTGTTTGAGAGAACGAGAGGTTTTACCGACATAGCAGAGCCCACATGGACATTTAATCATGTAAATAACATGGTTGGTGGAACACGTAATAATGTCATTTATTTGGACCCGTTTTCCTGTGTGTGGGTGGCAGAAATATTCACACATCATCATATTGTTGCACTGTGTGCATCCTCTGCATTTATAGCTACCATTTGGAAGAGGGCGTAAAAGAGCCTGGCTGATTTTCTTTTGTGGCTGACAGTTGGCATGAACCAATTTATTGCGTAAATTGCGACCTATCCTATACACAATAAGTGGTGGATTTTTAAATTGAGCCGGAAAAGCCGGGTCTGATGATAAAATATGCCAGTGTTTCTTGACCACATCTCCAACTTTTCGCGAGTTCAAAGTATATGTGGTTGTGAACATTACGGAATGTTCTTTAGCTTTAGCGGGTCTTTTTTTGTAGCAGTTCATCTCGTGTTTTTCCCAATGCCAAATTAAGAGCTTCATCCACACATTGTGGCGAATAGACTCTTCTTAGAAACCTAGTGTGCATCTCCGCTGCTTTTTGTAGATAGTCCTCTGTGGAGTGACTACAGGGTGCAGTCTGGAAAACTGGCTTCTAGGAAGTCCTCTTTTTAATGGCTCAGGATGGAAGCTGTCCCCCTGTAATAGAGTATTTCTGTCCGTTTCTTTTCTATACAGAGTTGTGAACAGGGTTCCATTTCATTTCTCAATCCACATATCGAGGTAACGAACACATCGAGTGTCACATTCAATAGTGAATTTGAGATTGGGGTCAATGTCATTGAGTCGTGCCATAAAATCTGACAGCTCTTTTTCCGTTCCTCAAAAAGACCCACATAGAGGTTAGCATAGCTTGGAGCGAATGTAGAGCCCATCGATGTTCCATTCGTTTGGAGGTAGTATTCATCATCAAACCTCACTCATACAATAACAAATGTGCAAAAGTAGCCCAATTAGCGGGGGATGGGGCATCTTCTTGTTGTGCATGGTGCTCAGGAGCATGCTAGTTTTCTGTTCTACCTGATAACGAATTGCACCCACCTGGTGTCCCTGGTCAAAATCAGTCCCTGATTAAATGGGAACAATAAAAAAATGCAGTGGCACTGGCTTCACGTCGAGGTCCAGAGTTGAGTTTGAGGGGCCTAGGGCAAGTGAACTGAGCAGTTGGGCAAGTTGAGCCTGCTTTAAAGTTGCCCCAGGTGTTTAAAAAAGTATTTCAAATAGGCATATCCTAAAACGGATATTTCTGTTTCATCGCCATTGTTTAGGCGAAAGACAAACAATTTATGGAATTTATGTCAACCGGGCAAGTTGAGCCTGTTCTGTCGTTGTCCCTTTAAGCAGGGCATTTTCCCCAATGGAGTTGCTATGGTTCTGGATTAATAGAACGCTCAGCCTACCACTGGCTTGGTTCTGACTGGGGAGGAGATCACAGCCTGCAATAAAACGGGCTGATTACATCGAAGGGAAAACAGATTTCTAGGTGTTAGTCTGTCTGGGAACATCTTTGAATGTTCTAGTGTGGTTTACAATACAACTGTTCTTTAGCTCCTGGAGTAAACATTTTATCTTACGCGATAGATAGTTGATAGATATTTTCCAAAATGACTTGGTCTATAAGCAGTTGTTTCATCACTCTGGTCGTTTTGTTCCTTTGGCGGATCGAAGACAGTGCAGAAGCTTGCAGATGCGCTCCTGTCCATCTTCAACAGGCTTTTTGCAGCGCAGACGTCGGTAAGGAAACTGCCAATATTTCTGACTTCTCAGGTTCTCAACTCCGGTCCTCGAGTTACTCCAACGGTACACATTTTTATTGTAGCCCTGGACAAGAACACCTGATTCAACTAATCATCAGGCCCTCAATGAGTTGAATCAGGTATTTTTGTCCGGGGATACAACAAGTGTGCTGTTGGGTGTACTCGAAGGCTGGAGTTGGCAACCACTGGGCTACTACACTGTATCAATGCGCAACATGACCACAGAGTTCTTAATGTTTGTTATAATAATAACCATGACATGATCATTATATTTACATAATTAAGTAGGCAACAGTAAGATGGGCTACAGCCAGGGCTCTCCAACCCTCTTCCTGGAGAGCTGCCATCCTGTAGGTTTTTGATCCAACCCTAATCTGCTCACCTGATTCTAATAATTAGCTGGTTGATAAACTGAATCAGGTTTGTTACAACTGGTTTTGGATTGAGAACCTGCAGGAGGGTACCTCTCCAGGAACAGGGTTTGAGAGCCCTGGATGAGACCCCGCTACACCAAGTGTTATATTTGCTTCTAGGCCTACACATTATGCCTACAGGTGAATTGCTACATTTTATATACTACAATTAAGTAAATGATCTTTCTACATTTAACCCAAGGCACTCAGTTGTAGTGTAGACTATTTATTTAAATAAATAGTGGTAGGCTACAGATCCCGTATCTTAATTTGAGCCAGTTTCACGCATCAGGAACATAATCCTGCAGCAACGTGAATTGTTATGCGATTTATAGTGAATGGATTTTTTTTTTTGTTAGGGTTGATATAATTTTCATTGGGGCAAATCAAGTCTGGCATCTTAAGTGGAAATTAATAACTTTAGTTGGCTTTCTAAACCTTGAATACTAAGTTTGCAGTTCCTGCAACAGGATGATTAAATTAAGATTTGGCAACTATCACTTTTCTTGGACAGTTAATTTATTTCACGTGCTCCTTATTAAAATGAATGATCTCTACCTGAATTGTACTTGCATGAAGGAAACGCATATGCTCTGCAGGACTGTGGGCTGTGGCGCCATCTTGAGGTCTGAAACATCTGCCAAATGGTTTTGGAGTGTGATGTCCTGTAGCTGGTAAAGCTGTTAGTAAAAACCCATTCTACTGTAGTTTCATTAGATCAGGATGTCTGCAAAACAAACTGTAATTCCAGTGATAAAAGCAACAAGTACTACTGTGGTGTACTGGTTCTAATGATGATAGACAGCAGTGGAATAGAGGGAACTTAACAACATTACAGGAGTAGTTAATCTGATTGGCAAGGATGAATCGTTTGAATATCTTCTGAATCAGACTGAAGTGAAGAGGTTGTTGCTGTCAGCACCTTCTACCCAGACAGGTGGGCGGAGGAGGAGCATGTGTCATAAGGTACGTGTGCCTGTGAAGGTGCCTCAGCAGGCCAGGCATATTCCTCTCTGATTACAGCTGATGGAACGCTCATGTGCCTCAGTCTTCCTACCAGCCCCTGGTTGGTGCCTGAACATCTGCAGACCAGGCGGGGCAGCATGGTTAACCAAGGTGTTGAATTAATGGCAGGTGACCAGAGTTAGGAATCTAGGACCTGGAGGGAAACGGACTCGTTTGTTTAGCCCAAACTATGTGAACTTATCCACAAACGTTTTTATGACTGTAAAATCTTGTCTGTGAAGGTTTCTACTTTTCTTAGATCTCATTACACCCTTAAACAATCAGTGTCTGACTGACCATTAAAAGGAAAATGGGTGATGTCAGTAAACCAAGTTTCTTTCTTCCAGTGATCAGGGCAAAGGTGGTTGGAGTGACAGCTGTGTCTGGTAACACCAACTATGACGTCCAACAGATCAAGGTATGATCAGCCTTTATATTAAGTGGTTGTTCCTACCTACATTGAAGCCCACTGAACCCCAGTCTGACAGCTTCACTCCTTTCCCCTGGGCTCCAACCCTTCAATGTTTGCAGATCTGGGCTGGCATAAGCAGTGTAGTTGTGGAGCTTCCATCGTATGAAAAGGAGCTTCTGTAGAAATGGCTCATGCCCCTTGCTGGAAAGCACATTATTCAGTCGACGTTCCTACCAGTCCTAGACTATGGTGACATCTATATGAATGCAGCTGCCATTTCATTAAAGCTTTTAAATGCAGTTTATCATAATGCACTGCACTTTATTACTGGTGATGGGGGTTTGGTAATCATCACTGCATTCTCTACCAGGAAGTTGGCTGGCTCTGTCACATTGGTTGATATATTGCCAGATTTTCATTTATAAAGCCCTTATACTAAAACTCTCACTGGTTAACATTACTACTGACCTTTTAGACTGTCACGTCCTGACCAGCAGAGGGAGTAGTTGTGTAGTGTTTTGGTCAGGACGTGGCAGAAGAAGTGTGTTCTATGATGTCTGTTTCTATGTTGGTCTGTGTGGCTCCCGATCAGGGACAGCTGGTTATTGTTGTTCCTGATTGGGAGTCATATATTAGGAGTGTTTGTCATCTGGGTTTGTGGGTTGTTTTCGTTAGCACTGCTATTATTGTAAGTATAGCCTGTTAACCTGTCTTTAGTCGTTCTTGTTTATTGTTTTCCGTGTTTGCTTTATTCATTATCATTAAAAGATTAGTATTCACATCCCGCCTGCGTTTTGGTCTATTCAACACGGCTACACCTGTGACATAGACACTTTAGTAAGTCTGTCTCAGAAAAGGATGGTTGACTCTGGATATTCCATTGGGCTCTACTGAGTTGGATGAATCTGCCTGAAATGTTTTAGCATTATTTGTGGAACGATCTTCAAAATGTGATGTTGAGTCAGAATTGTTTGACTTCTGCTTACATTTTGTAACTTGATGTTTGTAATTCGGGGACCTGTAAAAAAAAAAAATACCTTTGTCTCTGTATGACACCCTGATAAAATAAAGGTTAGATTAATACATATTTTTTGATCTGCAAACATGAAAGGATGGGGTATAGGGAGGGAATTAGGAAAGACTGACAGTGCCTGAGAGCTGCAGTCTGTTAGGTTCCAAACTGTAAATGTTTGACAGATCTTCCTTTCTCTCCTTGTGATTGGCTAGATGTTCAAAGGTCCTGACCGGGTTATCCACGCCATCTTCACTTCATCCTCTTCAGCCTCGTGCGGCGTGACTCTGGAACTCACCAAGGAGTATCTCTTCACAGGTGTGGATCTCACTATATTACCCAAGTTCATTGCTATCACTGGTTAAACTGCTCAACCTAAGCTTGTAGCATCATGGCCTATTCTAAACTATTGACTTCATCTTGTACAAGAAATCAATTGCTTTAGAGAAATTACAAAATCTTTAACCTTTTTTTAATTGAATCTTTATTTAACTAGGCAAGTCAGTTAAACATTCTTGTTTGCATTGATGGCCAAACGCTGACGACGCTGGGCCAATTGTGTGCCGCCCTATGGGACTCCCAACCACGGCCGGCTGTGATACAGCCTGGATCTTCAAGTTACGCTTTATAATACCAAATGTTATGAATTTAAATGTTTACAACTAATGCATCACTTATTTATTACAATAAATTCTAGTGTTCCAGGCTGCAGCGGTATGTCTTCCTGCTCCAGGGTAAAGTTTCCCTAAGGGACAGATTTAGGATCTGTTTTCCCCTCCCCCAATCTTAACCATTTGTGGGGGAAAAAGGGGAAACGGTTCTAAGATCAGCATCTGGGTTGATCAGCATCTGGGGTTGACTTTTACCACACAGGTTGTTGACTCACTGTCTTCTCTCTGTCTTCAGGCAGGCTGAATACTGATGGCAGGATGCACATAGTCATGTGTGACTTTATTCAGTACTGGGAGGACTTGAATGGCACACAAAGGAAGAGCTTGACTCAACGCTACCAAAGCGGCTGCAATTGCACGGTGTGTGTGACAGGATTTATAATAAAATTACATTAAACCACTTGTTTAGTTTTCACATTGGCTAAACACATGAGCTGGGGTATTGGGGTAATGATCAATCAGTGATCTGGCTCTTTCTCTCTCCCTGCTCTGATCTACAGATCATCCGCTGCTCTTCCCTCCCCTGTCCCGTCAGCGCCCCAGATGAGTGTCTTTGGACGGACTGGTTGTTGGCCGATGGCCAAAGCGGACCCCAGGCCAAGTACTCTGCCTGTCTCAAGAGGAGTGATGGGTCCTGTGCCTGGTACGGGGGGATGGCTCCATCCAAGAAGTAGTTCGTGGATATTGAAGACTCCTAAACTCTTTAGGCCTTCCTCTCACTGCTCCCTGACTAAAGATGCCTGCAATTTAAAAGCTGGTCACTTCTTGTGCAATAAAAATGTACTCCTCAAATGTAGCGCTCCAAGTGTTCATTTCTTGTGCTTGTCTGTTTAAACTGGAACCAAAGGTGTTATTGAAACCCAAAAGGGTGATCTCAGTGTTGGACGACACGGTTGTGTTTCTAACTAGAACATTATTCCTGAAAAATACCATCCTAAAACCTGGGGCATGTTCAGCTGGGCACAATATATTAGAATGAATGTTATATACATGAAGGCATTAGCAAATGCAGGTGTGGTTCCCTTCCACACATTGAATGCATTTTAATTAAATTTCTTAGAACCCTCACGCTTGCTAACCAAAAGATTGTCGTAGTTTTCACAACATTTAAGTCATTTTTTTCTCACTACCCACTGGGCAATGTTTTCCATGTAATTAAACACTGTTGCATCAAAGTGAAACTGATTTTGGATTTGGGAAGTCACCTGTTACCTGACTCATTGTTTATTGACAACTCAACCAAATGTCAATGAAATCTAGACGTTGAACTGATATGTGCTGAGTGGGTAGACTATATGGAGAACCGTTCAGAATATTTTGGAAAGCTATGGAACGTATTTAACTAGGTGAGCAAGTTAAGAACAAATTCTTAATTACAATGATGGCCTAACCCGGACAATGCTTGGACAATTGTGCGCCACCCAATCACGGCCGGTTGTGATTCAGCCTGGAATCAAACCATGGTCTGTAGTGATGCCTTTAGCACAGATGCATTGCCATTAGACCGCTGCGCCACTCGGGAGCCCTAATAGATGCATATTTGTCTCCTTTTCAGCACCAGTTGGTAATATGCAAATACTCAATTGTATATTTAAGGTTTGGAAAGTATTTAATAGTAAACTGGTTTAGACTTGGTGAATTAAAAATACTGTTGTGGATTGACTGGCGGTGTCTAAAAGTAATGGACTATCGTTTCTCTTTTCTTATTTGAGCTGTTCTTGCAATAATATGGATTTGGTCTTTTACCAAATAGAGCTTTCTTCTGTATACCACCCCTACCTTGTCACAACACACCTGATTGGCTCAAACGCATTAAGATGGAAATGAATTCAACATTGTTTTAAGGCACACCTGTTAATTGAAATGCATTCCAGGTGACTACCTCAAGAAGCTGGTTGAGAGAATGTCAAGAGTGTGCAACGCTGTCATCAAGGCAAAGGGTGGCTACATTGAAGAATCTCAAATATAAAATATATTTGTTTAATGCTTTTTTTGGTTACTACATGATTCCATAGGTGCTATTTCATAGTTTTGATGTCTTCACTATTATTCTACAATGTAGAAAATAGTAAAAAGAAAGAAAAATCCTGGAATTACTAGGTGTGTCCAATCTTTTGACTGGTACTGTACATCTGTCCAAATGAAAGATAGCCAGCTTTATGTTAAGTCAAAATTGTCCAAACCGAAACGGTGACCGTTTCGGTTTGGACAATTTTGACTTAACATATAGCTGGCTATCTTTCACTGTAAAAAACTGTGTCCAAAGTGTTCCACAGGGATGCTGGCCCATGTTGACTCCAATGCTTCCCACAGTTGTGTCAAGTTGGCTGATGTCTTTTGGGTGGTGGACCATTCTTGATGCACACGGGAAACTGTTGAGCATTAAAAACCCAGGAGTGTGCAGTTCTTGACACAAACCGGTGCGCCTGGCACCTACTACCATACCCGGTGTAGAGTATTGAGATGCATAGGCAGCAGGGGGGATTCCAACCCTCCAAGAGCCCAAACATTGAAATGTATTTGGCCAAAACATAGAAATCTATAACGTGCCATACAGTACTGGAATGTACTGTACTGTGTTCTACTTTAGTGTACTGTACTTTTGCGTACTGCAACTCTGATGCACATGGGAATATCTTTGGTTTGTCTCTGACATTCAGAAGCTGAGCTATGACCTGAAGTTGAAGAATCAAAGAAATTGGACTTTCCTTGGGAAGTATGCCACATTAACATTCTAGTCGGAAGTAGCAAAATCTGAAATATTCAACTTGCTAATTCGTTGAACGTGGCACGTGATTAAATACAACCAGTTAGCAAGTGAAATATTTCAGAGTTTCCTAGTTCTGACTAGCATGTGAACACGGCATCAATCTTATACAATGTGTTGCTATGCTGCTATCAATTGATCTGTTCACTTTCTGTCTAAAAAAATACAGTATGTATGATTCAAATAAATGATCATAATTAAACATATTTGGGGAAATCGGGTCAGGAATTTATTTTCCCTTATCCATCATTATTATTATTATTATTAAATAGCCTATCTAAAATATGTTAGGAGTCTTGTTAAACTATGTAGATTTGCTGGAAATGAGCTTCAAAACAACATTTTCCAAGGTCCCTCAAATTCAACAAAATCATTCTGGTGTTGCTTTTAATATAGGCTATCTCAATATGTGAAAAGGCAGACCCTGGGGAATAAACCCATGCTCTATAGTACTGTACCCTACAGTACTGTACTCTACTGTACTGTACTGTACTGTACCCTACTCTACTGTACTGTACTGTATCCTACACTACTGTACTGTACCCTACTGTACCCTACTCTACTGTACTGTACCCTACTGTACTGTACCCTATTGTACTGTACTGTACCCTACTGTACCCTACTCTACTGTACTGTACTGTATCCTACACTACTGTACTGTACCCTACTGTACCCTACTCTACTGTACTGTACCCTACTGTACTGTACCCTACTGTACTGTACCCTACTCTACTGTACTGTACCCTACTGTACTGTACTCTACTGTACTGTACCCTACTCTACTGTACTGTACCCTACTGTATTGTACCCTACTGTACTGTACCCTACACTACTGTACCCTACCCTACTGTACTGTACCCTACTGTACTGTACACTACTGTACTGTACTCTACTGTACTGTACCCTACTCTACTGTACTGTACCCTACTGTACTGTACTCAACTCTGCTGTACTGAACCCTATTCAACTGTACTGTACCCTACTGTAAGGTACTCTACTCTGCTGTACTGTACTCTACTCTGCTGTACTGTACCCTACACTACTGTACTGTACTGTACCCTACTCTACTGTACCCTACTCTACTGCACTGAACCTTATTCTACTGTACTCTACCCTACTGTACTGTACTCTACTGTACCCTACTGTACTGTACTCTCCATTAATGTACTCTACTGTACCCTACTGCACCCTACTGTACTGTATCCTACTGTACTATACTCTACATTAATGTACTCTACTGTACTGTACTGTACCCTACTGTACTGTACTGTACCATACCCTACTATACTGTACTGTGCTTGAGTTTCTTACAATTGAAGAAAGGGCCCATGGACTCTTGATCTAGTGGTCTTGGTCTTGAGACCACATCAATTCAGTCTTTAACTTGTCATGTCTCAACTTATTGGGTCTGGGTCTCGGGACAAATGTCCTGGTATAAATCTTGGTCTTAGCTCCTGGATATTATCTTAGTTTTTGGTTTACAAACAATAGGCAACCCAATTTGAAGAAGACACTGTCCTTGGATTTCCTATGGTCTTCAATGTAGAAGAACCCTGACCTTCTAATGACACTTGTGTAGCTTGTGAGCGTCATAGAGCAAAATATTAGATGTGCGTGTCAGCTTTTCATAAATGTCATTTAATAGTACCTTAACCCATTCAGACTCTACAGACGTTTTTGTAAATGACTCTGCACTTGGCCCCTTCGAGATCTGCCCTTCTCTCAAACCTCCCTCTACCTCAGCCCCCGTTAATTACAAACTAATGGCTGGTACCAACGGATGCAGTAGACATGGACTAATCCAACGTTACAAGCTAGAAGTGTGTAGCTCAAACACACTTTTTAAAAGGGATTAGAAGTCCATAAACTGGGACTCATTGGGTTAAACTGCTTCACATAATGCTCCCAGTATCACGGCCCACTCTAAACCATTCTCTTCACCTTGTACAAGTGTTATAGAAACAATACATTCTCTGTACATGGAGTTACACTTTATAACAATTTACACAGGTTTATAATGCTTATAAAGTCTACACCTTCTTTCAAAGTGTTCATGTGTTGCCTTAAAGCAGGGGTGTTAAACTCATACCACGGAGGTCTGAGTTTCTGCAGGTTTTTCCTTTCAATTAAGACCTAGACAACCAGGTGAGGAGCGTTCCTTACTAATTAGCAGTGGTGGAAAAAGTACCCAATTGTCAAAGCTGAATGGAACATGACTCCATTATCTGTACTTTTACTCTAGTGACAGCCACCAGTAAAATACTACTTGAGGAAAAGTCGATTTGGTTTTAAATGTACTTATGTATCAAAAGTAAATATAATTAAGTATCACGTATAAACCATTTCAAATTCCTTTATATTAAGCAAACCAGACGGCAGCTGTTTTATTATTCCAACAATCAGACATTTACAAAGCATGTACACTACATGACCAATTATGTGGACACCTGCTCATCTAACATCTGCTGCTGCGGGGACTACCATTCATCCACAAGAGTATTAGGGAGGCTTGATCTGTTGTTGGGTGACTAGGCCTGGCTTGCAATTGCTCTTTCAATTCATCCCAAAAGTGTTTGTGGTCAGGACGCTGAGCAAGCCGGTCAAGTTCTTCCACACTGATCTAGACAAACCGTTTCTGTACTGACCTCACTTTGTGCACTGGGGCATTGTCATGCTGAAACAGGAAAGGGCCTTCCCCAAAAACTATTGCCACATATGGAAGCACAGAATTGTCGAATGTCACTCCACCATGTTTTCCCCACAGCACATTGACTCACTCTCCTCTGTCTGTAGGTAAGCTGGAGACTGGAAGGATGTACGTAACACTGTGTGGCTATAATCTACCCTGGGAGGACTTGAGTGCTGCACAAAAGAACAGCTTGACTCACCGCTACCAAAGTGGCTGTGATTGCAAGGTGTGTGTGATGGGAATTATAGTCATATTACTGTACACCAATATTTACAAAGAACATTATCTAAAAGGGATTATATTACTCTGGTCACATTGGCAAAACACATGCGCTGGAGTATTGGGTTAATGATCAGTGATGTTGGTCTTTCTCTCTCTGCTCCACAGATCATCCACTGCACTTCCCTCCCCTGTCCGATCAGCACCACAGATGTGTGCCTGTGGACTGACAACGGCCAAAACCTTGCCTGTATCAAGAGACATGGTTCCTGTGCCTGGAAGTAGTTCCTGGATATTGACAAACCTTTTAGTTTACAGGCTATTTGCATTGTGATTTAAAGATGCCTGCAATAATTACAAAATATATATATTATGATTTAAATGAATTAAAAGTGCTTACTGGTCCCTTCTAAAAGCGCAATAAAAATAAACTACAAATGAAATTATAGCGCTCTAAGTATTACTTTTCATCTGCTGTTCATTTGTTACTAGTATTTTAAAAGAACAAAAGGTGTTATTGAAACCCAAAATGGTTCTGTGGTGTTGGCCCATGTGGTTGTTTAGAAATAGAACAGTTCCTGAAAAATGCCATCCTAAATCCTGGGGTGTGTTCAACAGCGCACAATGTAGAAAGTTCAGATAAAGAACAAATTGTCTTCTCTGACAGGAAGAAAGGAATCATGTCGGCTCTAATGGCATTTCTATCTGGAACATTCTACATTTGTCTACTGAATATGGCCCTTTAGTAGTTTGGGTCTGTAATGACATTGACCAATTTAAACCACTTCGATTCTTCCTTGCTTTAGAAGTCAGAACATTATTCTTGGTGTATATTCAGTGGATGAATATTCTGTTAATTCTTATGCACAATGCTGTGTTCATGTGCTAATGGAATTAGGAAACTGATGTTATCTTGCTAACTGGTTGTTATACAATTGCCATATTCAGCCAGTTGGATTATTATTTTATTAGCACAGGAGTGGTCAAAGTGCCACACTGGCTGACATCACTGGGTTGAATTCACTATAACTGCTTTATTCAATTGAATGGCTTATCTGCTTATCTTACTAAGGACAAAAAAAATCAATTTCTCTGCAGCGTAGATGGTAAACCTGGTTGATTTAGTTCACAATGCAGGTTAGCATTTTTTGTCGATCTTGTACCACATTGCAGATGGGCACAGGCCTAAAATCTGATTTTAAACTTTCACCACACTGCTAACCTTAAATTAAGACAAAAGCAATTTTTCCTTCATGAATTATAATTGTGACTGTGCAGCTGTCCTAAGGGGAAATCGCCCAGGTCTGCCTCCAGGACAAGACTCATGACAAACATCAACCTGTTCAGTGTATTCACCACCCCTTGGATTTTTTTCATGTTTTGTTACCGGGATTGAAATAGATTTCAAATAGGAATCCCCATCCAAAAATGCAGACAAATGAATAAAATATAGTTGTGAAGTATTAACCGCCTTTGTTTAGGCGAGTCTAAATTAGGTTAAGGAAAAGCATCTGGCTTAACCAATCACATTAATGACATGGACTGAAAGAGTGGCTTACATGATTTTTGAGTGATTACCCTTCCTCTGTTCCTTATACATCTGCAAGGTTCCTCAAAGACCAGGGAGCTTTTTGAAAGACTTATAAAGAAGGGCAGTGATTGGTGGATGGGTAACAAAGTTAACAATTATACTGTGGATTATGTATAACACCACCCAGACATAAATGATAGTCGTTTTTCTGAACTGAGCTGCAGGACAGGAAGGAAACAGCTCAGGGGTGTCACCATGAGGCCATTGGGGATTTTAAAATGGTTATGGACTTCAATGGCTGTGATGGTAGAAAACTGAGGATGGATCAACATCGAAGTGACTCTACAATAATGACCTAAATGACAGTGAAAATAAAAATATTCCAAAACAAGCATCTTGTATGCAACAAGGCACTAAAGTAATACTGCAAAAAAGATCTTGAATGAATACACTTTTTGATCTAAATACAAAGCATTATGTTTCGGGCAAATCCAGCTACCAATACTACTACTACTACTACTTCACAATAAATAGTTCTAGACTAGCAAGCACACCACATTTACTTCAGTAAATGTCCTTTTCTAGTTTTTTTTAATGCATTTCATAAGTGACCTGATTAGACAAACTCTGTTCTCATTATAGCCCATATAAAATCGTTTTGCAACTGATTAATCACTGTCATACCCTACACAGAGATTGATAAGGTCTGAAAGGGACTTTCCCATCGGCCAAACCAGCAGTCTTTCTTGGTTAACCAATGATTTTGGTAACTTGCCTGAAAAAGGGAAAATTGTTGTTTACACACAGAAATGCCATAACTTGTCGGTCTCTTAATTATACAACAGGAAGGAAGCCTATTAATTCCAATGAAACCCGGGTGTGATCACGCTGGCTCCACAGGAGGCTTGCGCTGCTCAAGCTTCAACTTACGCTCTGGTACTAAACTCAGCAAAAAAAGAAACGTCCTCTCACTGTCAACTGCGTTTATTTTCAGCAAACTTAACGTGTAAATATTTGTATGAACATAAGATTCAACAACTGAGACATAAACTGAACAAGTTCCACAGACATTTGACTAACAAAAATGGAATAACGTGTCCCTGAACAAAAAGGGGGGTCAAAATCAAAACTAACTGGTGTGTCCACCAGCTGCATTAAGTACTGCAGTGCATCTCCTCTTCATGGACTGCACCAGATCTGCCAGTTCTTGCTGGTTTGTGCCCCACTCTTCCACCAAGGCACCTGTAAGTTCCCGGACATTTCTGGGGGGAATGGCCATAGCCCTCACCCTCCGATCCAACAGGTTCCAGACGTGCTCAATGGGATTGAGATCCAACTCTTCGCTGGCCATGGCAGAACACTGACATTCCTGTCTTGCAGGAAATCACACACAGAATGAGCAGTATGGCTGGTGGCATTGTCATGCTGGAGGGTCCTGTCGGGAAGAGCCTGCAGGAAGGGTACCACATGAGGGAGGAGGATATCTTCCCTGTAACGCACAGCGTTGAGATTGCCTTCAATGACAACACGCTCAGTCCGATGATGCCCCAGACCATGATGGACCCTCCACCTCCAAATCGATCCCGCTCCAGAGTACAGGCCTCGGTGTAACGCTCATTCCTTCGTCGATAAACGCGAATCCAACCATCACACCTGATTAGACAAAACCGCGACTTGTCATTGAAGAGCACTTTTTGCCAGTCCTGTCTGGTCCAGCGACGGTTGGTTTGTGCCCATTGGCGACGTTGTTGCTGGTGATGTCTGGTGAGGACCTGCTTTACAACAGGCCTACAAGCCCTCAGTCATGGTCATGGTGCAAGTAACCAATCAAAACCACCATAGCTTCCAACCCCTACTGGATTGACTGACAATGTGTAGCATGTACATAGCATGCTTGCTAGTTTGTTAGCACCCACATGAGGGTGAAGCTGGCGTGGTTAGGTGAGTTACCACTAAATAGTGTGTCTCAGCTGGAGTAATAGGATACATGTGTCTCAGCTCTGCTCGCCCTGACTAAAAGTTACACTTCCAGTGTAGCAGGTAAAAAAACTAACGGATTTTGTGATGCCCCTACTGGAATTCTTTGTAGTTTGGTTATTTCCTGTTAAAACCTCCCTGCCTAATGGGACAACAACAGGGCAGGCTCAACTTGCCTAGCTGCCATAAATGCCATAAATTGTCCATGTTTCACTTAAAAATGGGTATGAACCAGAAAGTTCAGTTTTAGGCTCTGTCTACTGGAATTCCTTACAATTTTGTGGTTTTCTGTAGAAAACAACACTTGGGTCATTCTAACCCTGTAACCCTTAAAGTCCCTTCATCAGCTCTTGGACCAACAGCTTCTACACCCAAGTCATAAAACTGATTAATAGACATAAGACTACTAAACAGTAAATTAATTGGTGACCTGGACTACATACATTGATCCTATCATGCAATGACTATATGCACACCCACACGACTCTACAGTATATACACACTGAATGTAGACTCTCACACAAAACCCACACATACTGACATACACTACACGCACAAAACTTTCACACTAATCATATGCTGCTGCTACTCTTTATTATACTCTTATTATTATCTATCCTGATGCCAAGACACATTACCCTGTCTTCATGTATGTACATAAATACCTTGTACCTCTGCACATTGATCTGGTACTGGTAGTCCCTGTATATAGATCCACATTGATCTGGTACTGGTACTCCCTGTATATAGCTCCACATTGATCTGGTACTGGTACTCCCTGTATATAGTTCCACATTGATCTGGTACTGGTACTCCCTGTATATAGTTCCACATTGATCTGGTACTGGTAGTCCCTGTATATAGCTCCACATTGATCTGGTACTGGTACTCCCTGTATATAGCTCCACATTGATCTGGAACTGGTACTCCCTGTATATAGGTCCACATTGATCTGGTACTGGTACTCCCTGTATATAGCTCCACATTGATCTGATACTGGTACTCCCTGTATATAGCTCCACATTGATCTGGTACTGGTACTCCCATATCCAATATCTTCAATATGCACCTCGGAATTGGATAAGGACGTGCACAGTTGCGTCCCAGATGTGTCTGTCTTCACTTATAGCCTGTGAGAAAGACCTGATCACGTGATGGAGAGCCGTGTCAATGAGAGGTGCTTCAGAGCGGCCAGCATTTAGGGAGAAGGGCTGCAAAAGGCATGGATTCTTTTAGGGTGCCTTATGGCCACACAAAGGGGATGCCACCGGGAAATTTGAGGCATTATCAATAGCTTCTCAAATTGTGAGTGAGAATGATGAAGTGCGTACAGCCTGCGCAAAAAAACAAAGCAAAGCTCATGCCTTTCAAGCTACTTTTTTCAAATCATCATTAGAGTTGCATCATGCAAGCTTACAATGTATTAAAAATCAAAACATATAGCCCAATGTTTGTAGAACAACTAAAGTTACATGAATACCTCTAAATGAAGTATATTGGAGTACCTATTTCTTTGTTAACCGCTCAACACAGAATAGCCGCACGTGCGCACTCTCAAATCGTTTGGGGAAAATATCCATTCTATTTTATTCAGCTTTGTTCAATTTTATTCTTCATACTATAAAATAATATAAAATAATACCACGGGAATTCCAAGCAAATCTTGTCTGCTAAATTAACTAGTGCAGCCCACAACCATATGGCATAGCCAGTATGCTATTCTGTTCTTCTGAATTAGACTACATTTTCTTAATTTCATGTTTCTTTAGACTTGTCTAAAATAAATTATGGATTTAATGTGAAACTGTAGCCTATATTACATGGATTTATTATACTTTTTCTAATGTAACTGTTCCAAAGATCTGCATCAGTGGCTTGTAGGCTATATGTGGAAGCCAGGAGATGCTGATTGTGTTCATGTTAATTAACAGTCAATTACGTTAGACCCACAGTTATTTGCTTGACAATCACCAGCTGACGAAATTTCGTGACCATCACAGACCTACTTGTAAGTTAACCCATCAACAATGCCCTCCAAACATGGCAACTTTCTTATTGTTTGGTTTTTAAACCTTACAATAAGGGGTCAAAGCTGAACATTGTTTGAGAGTGATCTGTGTGTATTAGCAGTAGTGGTTGAGGGTTTTCCTACAAAGAGTAGAAGGGTCCTATTTGAAAGTAACAAAGACAGTGGTCTATCAGTTGATGTCCAATTTCATGAGTGTTGACAGTATGTGTTTTTAGTGGCTTTCAGAGAGCACTCTAATAATGCAATATCTTAGTAATTTGAAGAATATAAGGTTTCAATACAAGGCCACATGATGAACAGAGGGATTGAGCCTTGGGACTGATATTAAATGAAAGCTGACATCTGGTGTTTGGGTTAAAGATACACCTCCTGTGGACCAATAGATAAGCTGCCAATAAAAGTGAGTGGTACTCACTGAACTCAGGGTGTAAAGGGACACAGTGTGAGAATTTGGGACAGAGGTATGAATAAGATATGTATTTGGCAATTTCCAATTATTTTTACTCAATCGATAGTTTGAATAACACCAGTCCAGAATTGAAGTAGATCCAAGTAAATGTTTAAGTACCGAATATCGAGATGATAAGTCAGCACCAACTTTTTGAAGTTGAAGGCCCTAGTGGATTAGTAGAACAACAGGTTTTATATTTTGACTATTTGATGTCCCAGGGACAGTTAATACAGAACAAATGTCAATGCAACCCGATTGTGTTAAGAGCTATGGAAACAATGATTAAACATTGAGAGATTTATTTACCTCTGAGTCTACGGATCCCTTGTTAATAGATTCACTCCTGTTGATTGAAGTATAACCTTGCCTGTAGATTTTAGCTTTATTATGATGATAGTATTTCCATAAATTAAATTGTGTAATGAAGCATGTGTGTAACTGTATAACTTACTAGATTGAAGGGTTTGAAATGATTAATTATCTGGTTTTATGTGTTGATTTAGCTTACTTTAATAGAAGTATTTTGATAGAACCTAATTGGATAGTTTCAGCCATAATTTAATGATTACCTTAATTAAAATGTTACAATCGTTACCATAGAAGTGATAAAAGGAGGGAGTGTGAGGGAACATTTTATTGTCTGCAGAGATAGCCTTGAATTGTACACAGCATCTCCTCTCACTCTATCTTGGTTCGTGCAGTTGACTGTGACCTCCTCCTCAGACCAATTAGCAGTACGCCCAGAACATTGCTCTGGGAACAAAAAAGGAGTATCGTAGTTTCAAGGTCTCAGCTTTGAGAGAAGAAGCCTTGTGAGGTATCACTCAGTCACATGCAGGAACCAATGTTAATAATGAATAATGTAAATCATGCTTATATGACTTGTTTGTGTAGCATTATATAAGGACAGAAAGGGAATACCCTTGGCAGAGTTTTCATCAAGCTTGGATTGAGTTTGTGAACCTCTCCAGACATCATAATAAAGAGTGATTCATTTAATATTAACATCAGGTGTCCCTGGTGTTGAATTTCCACCACACCATGCTAATAAACTAACATCTCTAGCTTGAACAGACAGATTTTGATGGAGATTTGTGTATTATGCCAATTAGATTTCCGTAGGGCGTGGTCATCGACTCTAACTTTTTTTAAGGTGTAGGCTGCTACAAGATGTGTTCCACACCCGACCCACATGACCTGTGATTTCTGTGAATCTGATTGGTCAAAGAGGTGGCATCACAGGTCCCTGATTGGTGGTGACATTTTTTTTCTCCTGCTCTAAAGTTACCCCAAAGTTTTTTTTGTACAGAAAGCAACAACACTATAAGGAATTCCAGTAGGCGGAGCCTAAAACTGACATTTCTGGTTCATCCCCATTGTTTAAGTGAAAGACGGACAGTTTATGACATTTTATGGCAGCTGGGCAAGTTGAGCCTGCTCTGTGGTTGTCCCATTAGGCAGAGGATACTGAAAACAACCAAACTGTAAATAATTCCAGTAGGAGCTGCACAAAATATGTGTAACGTTTAGTCAGGGAGAGCAGAGCGCGAGCCACTTTATCCTGTTACTCAGCCGAGATACACTATATAGCGGTAACTCACCTAGCCATGCTAGCTTCGCCCTCATGTGGGTGCTAACAAGCATGCTAAATAGGGTTAGGTATCAACAGCCATTGTCAACCAATCAAATAGGGGTTGGAAGCTCTGGTGAGGTTCGATTGGTTACTCGCAAGCGATATCACCAAAGATTTGCTTGATGATCAGCTTTGCCCAACTTTAGTCCCGCCCTGTCCAGCTCCCTCTCCCATGCTTGCATCTCCCAATGGTCCCTGGCCAGTCTGTTTTTTACCGCTTTGCTTTCATTGAAAATGAATGGGAAGCTGTTGTTTCACCATGTGATACTGTCTCTAGTGTATACGTTCTGTCAGACGTGAGCTGCATGTTGAAATCTTGAAATCACGCTCTGCAAAAGTTTGGATTATATGTCCGATGTAGCAGGCCAGAAAAACAGATTTTTCTGCTTCCTCCCTGTTGTTTAATTAAGAGACCGACAAAATCAAATCAAACTTTATTTGCCACATGTGCCGAATAAAACAAGTGTAGACTTGGCCGTGAAATGCTTACTTGCAAGCCTTTTTAACCAACAGTGCAGTTCGAAAAAAAAAGTATAATTACCAAGTAGGCTAAAATAAAAAGTAATAATAAAAGGTAACACAATAAGAAAAACAATAACGAGGCTATATACAGGGGGAACCGGTATCAAGTCAGTGTCCAGGGGTACAGGCTAGTTGAGGTAATCTGTACATGTAGGTGGGGGCGACGTGACAAGTTATGGCATTTCTGCGTGTAAACAACTATCGGGTAAGTGACCATAATCTTCAGCAACCATAAAATACTGCTGATTAGGCCAATGGGAAAGTGCTTTTCAGACCTTAAAGTCAATCTCTGTGTGTATGTAACCGATGTGAAATGGCTAGTTAGTTAGCGGTGATTCGCGCTAATAGTGTTTAAATCGGTGACGTCACTCGCTCTGAGACCTGAAGTAGGGTTCCCCCTTGCGTTGCAAGGGCCGCGGCTTTTGTGGCGCGATGGGTAACGATGCTTCGTGGGGTGTCAGTTGTTGATGTGTGCAAGGGTCCCTGGTTTGAGCCCGGGTTGGGGCGAAGAGAGGGACGGAACCTACACTGTTACATGTAGGGTATGACATGGTGATTAATCAGTTGCAGAATGGTTTTATATGGGCTATGATGAGTTTTTCTAATCAGGTCACATAGATTTTAAACTCCTGGAAAAACTCCTGGCCCTATAGGGGACCAGGAACAGATATAGCCCTTGGTTCTCCCCACACCTGACTGCCCTTAACCAACACAAAAACATCCTGTGGCGTTCTGCATTAGCATCGAACAGCCCCCGTGACAGGCAACTTTTCAGGGAAGTTAGAAACCAATATACACAGGCAGTTAGAAAAGCCAAGGCTAGCGTTTTCAAGGAGAAATTTGCTTCCTGCAACACAAATTCAAAAAATGTCTGGGACATTGTAAAGTCCATGGAGAATAAGAACACCTCCTCCCAACTGCCCACTGCACTGAGGATAGGAAACTCTGTCACCACCGATAAACCCACTATAATTGAGAATTTCAATAAGCATTTTTCTACGGCTGGCCATGCTTTCCACCTGGCTACCCCTACTGCAATCAACAGCACTGCACCCCCCACAGCTACTCGCCCAAGCCTTCCCCATTTCTCCTTCTCCCAAATCCATTCAGCTGATGTTCTGAAAGAGCTGCAAAATCTGGGCCTCTACAAATCAGCCGGGCTAGACAATATGGACCGTTTCTTTCTAAAATTATCTGCCGAAATTGTTGCAACCCCTATTATTAGCCTGTTCAACCTCTCTTTCGTGTCGTCTGAGATTCCCATAGATTGGAAAGCAGCTGCTGTCATCCCCCTCTTCAAAGGAGGGGACACTCGACCCAAATTGCTACAGACCTATATCCATCCTACCCTGCCTTTCTAAGGTCTTCGAAAGCCAAGTCAACAGATTACCGTCATTTCGAATCCCACCGCACCTTCTCCGCTATGCAATCTGGTTTCAGAGCTGGTCATGGCTGCACCTCAGCCACGCTCAAGGTCCTAAACGATATCGTAACCGCCATCGATAAAAAACAATACTGTGCTGCCGTATTCATTGACCTGGCCAAAGCTTTCGACTCTGTCAATCACCACATCCTCATCGGCAGACTCAATAGCCTTGGTTTCTCAAATGATTGCATCGCCTGGTTCACCAACTACTTCTCTGACAGAGTTCAGTGTGTCAAATCGGAGGGCCTGTTGTCCGGACCTCTGGCAGTCTCTATGGGGGTGCCACAGGGTTAAATTCTTGGGCCAACTCTTTTCTCTGTATACATCAATGATGTCGCTCTTGCTGCTGGTGAGTCTCTGATCCACCTCTACGCAGACGACACCATTCTGTATACTTCTGGCCCTTCTTTGGACACTGTGTTAACAACCGTCCAGACGAGCTTCAATGCCATACAACTCTCCTTCCGTGGCCTCCAACTGCTCCTAAATACAAGTAAAACTAAAGGCATGCTCTTCAACTGATCACTGCCTGCACCTGCCCGCCTGTCCAGCATCACTACTCTGGACGGTCCTGACTTAGAATATGTGGTCAACTACAAATACCTAGGTGTCTGGTTAGACTGTAAACTCTCCTTCCAGACTCACATCAAACATCTCCAATCCAAAGTTAAATCTAGAATTAGCTTCCTATTTCGCAACAAAGCATCCTTCACTCATGCTGCCAAACATACCCTCGTAAAACTGACCATCCTACCGATCCTCGACTTCGGCGATGTCATTTACAAAATAGCCTCCAATACCCTACTCAACAAACTGGATGCAGTCTATCACAGTGCCATCCGTTTTGTCACCAAAGCCCCATATACTACCCACCACTGCGACCTGTACGCTCTCGTTGGCTGGCCTTCGCTTCATAATCGTCGCCAAACCCACTGGCTCCAGGTCATCTACAAGACCCTGCTAGGTAAAGTCCCCCCTTATCTCCGCTCACTGGTCACCATAGCAGCACCCACCTGTAGCACGCGCTCCAGCAGGTATATCTCTCTGGTCACCCCCTAAAGCCAATTCCTCCTTTGGCCGTCTCTCCTTCCAGTTCTCTGCTGCCAATGACTGGAACGAACTACAAAATCTCTGAAACTGGAAACACTTATCTCCCTCACTAGCTTTAAGCACCAGCTGTCAGAGCAGCTCACAGATCACTGCACCTGTACATAGCCCATCTATAATTTAGCCCAAACAACTACCTCTTCCCCTACTGTATTTATTTATTTTATTTATTTTGCTCCTTTGCACCCCATTACTTATTTGTACTTTGCACTTTCTTCTACTACAAATCTACCATTCCAGTGTTTTACTTGCTATATTGTATTTACTTTGCCACCATGGCCTTTTTTGCCTTTACCTCCCTTATCTCACCTCATTTGCTCACATTGTATATAGACTTATTTTTCTACTGTATTATTGACTGTATGTTTGTTTTACTCCATGTGTAACTCTGTGTTGTTGTATGTTGTCGAACTGCTTTGCTTTATCTTGGCCAGGTCGCAATTGTAAATGAGAACTTGTTCTCAACTTGCCTACTTGGTTAAATAAAGGTGAAATAAATAAAATAAATAAATAGGGAGGATGAAAACCCTGTCAAACTGCAGCAACCTTTCTCATACTGTATGAATTATATTTTAAAACTGGAATATCAGGGGAGTTTCCCTTACACAGACAGAGACAACTGTGATTAGACAATACAACTAACAGGACCGAGCTTGCTTTATGCAGTGTTGCATCATGTAGGCCCATGGATAGAAATGGTCTGTGTCCAAAATCCTTCAATTCCATCCCTGTGTATTCATACCACTTGACTTATTCCACCTTTTGTTGTGTTAAGACTAAATTCAAAATTGATTACATTTATGTTTTTTCTTCACCCATCTACACAGAGTACCCCATAGTGAAAACATGTTTTTAGAAATCATTTATTGAAAATGAAATACCGAAATATCTCATTTACATAAGTTTTCACACCCCTGGGTCAATACTTTGTAGAAGCAACTTTGGCAGCGATTAAAGCTGTGAGTATCTTTGGTTAAGTCTCTAAGAGCTTTCCACACCTGGATTGTACATCATTTACCTATTATTCTCTTCAAAATTCTTAAAGCTCTGTCACATTTTCCCTGCTCTTAGCTAAATTTGGTTTCTTTTTTATCCCAAAAACTCCTCAGTCCTTAATGATTACAAGCATGCCCATAACATGATGCAGTCACCACTATGCTTGAAAATATGTAGAGTGGTACTCAGTAATGTGTTGTATTGGATTTGCCCCAACATAACACTTTGTATTCTGAACCAAAAGTGAATTGCTTTGCAACATTTTTAGCAGTGTTATTTTAGTTCCTTATTGCAAACAGGATGCATGTTTTGTAAAATGTTTATTCTGTACAGGCTTCCTTCTTTCACTCTGTCAATTAGGTTAGTATTGTGGAGTAACTACAATGTTGTTGATCCATCTGCAGTTTTCTCCTATCACAGCCATTAAACTTTGTCACTGTTTAAAAGTCACCACTGGCCTCATATCCCTGAGCGGTTTTCTTCCTCTCCGAGTTAGGAAGGACGCCTGTATCTTTGTAGTGACTGGGTGTATTCATACACCACCCAATGTATACTTAATAACTTCACCATGCTAAAAGGGATATTCAATGTCTGCTTTTTTCCACATCGACCAATAGCGATTCATTGCAATTCATTGGAATACCTCCCTGGTCTTTGTGTTACAGATAATTGTGTGTGAGGGGTACAGAGATGAGGTACTCATTCAAAAATCATGTTATTAAACACTATTTTTGCACACAAAGTGATTATCTGACTTGTTAAGCACATTTTTACTATATTACTCAGGATTGTTAGCTGTGCCCAGTAATTGTCCACACCGGATGTTAATGAGTACTTGTTTCCTTTGAAATGGGTGTGTTTTAATAATACTGCTAGCTAAGTTTGGGTTGACTGTTTTCAACTCTAAGCACAGACAGGACACATGGAAATTCATTTTTGTTGTGGAATCTTCTGTTCTCTATCCATGGAATGAGTCCACTGCTCCACAAGGTTGGAGCTAGCATGCTAAGTCATACGAAGCTGTTAATGTGAGTCTATTCAAAGTCTTGATTGAAACATGTTCTCAGAATGTTATTGAATTATCTTCAAATAACCTATAATTTCTGTTAACAGAACATTAATAAAACTTCCCAGGAAAACCTTCAGGGAACCATAGTAAAACGTTCTCAGAACCTCCCTGCAACCTAAAATAAACTTTCCCGGGACAGGTGTAGTTCACACTTCAGCTCTCAGAACATTTAAAAAAACAATATCTTTTACCAGTCAGGAAACTGATGGCTTTGTTCCCAGAACCAATGGGAAAACAAAAACCTGCATTCCCACAACTTCCAAGGAACCAAATGTGCTAGCTGGGAGGCTTTCAAAAGGCACCTCACTCAAACAGATTGTATTTTTTTGCTCATAGAATGGTGTCATGAGTGCATTCAAATGTATGTTCCACAGCAATTTGTCTTCACAATATGATACAGATAGGCTCATTCTGTTCAGGACAACCCTGGCTACACCGGATGTCATCCTTGTAACTGTGGATAAAAAAAAGTGATCATTAACATTGGTAAATTACATGAGTTTTCAAATACAGAAATGTGTGTGGTTTGCTTGTATGACATCAAAGTGGTATTTATTATAATCCTTAATGTCACATTCATAACATATCGATTCTTCTCAATTTAACGCATTTCCCTCACTCAAACAACAACATATATGCAAAAGTGGCCCAATTAGCGGGAGGGATATTGTTATCTTGTCTCTTGTGGTGCTCAAGTTTATACCGGCTGTCAGTCATAACCAGCTGCCATTTTCATCTCCTATATGGGATGACTGCAGCAAGTGAACTGAGCAGTTGGGCAAGTTGAGCCTGCTTTAAAATTTCCCCAGGTGTTTTTTTTCTTTCTTTTTTTTACTGAAAACAACAAAACTTTAAGGAATTCCAGTAGGCTTAGCCTACTTTTTTAATTGAACCTTTATTTAACTAGACAAATCAGTTAAGAACAAATGATTATTTACAATGACGGCATACCCCGTCCAATTGTGTGCTGCCCTATGGGACTCCCAATCACGGCCAGATTGGGATACAGCCTGGAATCAAACCAGGGTCTGTAGTGACGCCTTTAGCACTGAGATGCAGGACCTTGGATCGCTGCACCACTCGGGAAGCCCCCCCAAAACTAAAACTGATCTTTCAGTTTCATCCCCATTTTATGGCACTTATGGCAGGCGGGCATGTTGAGCCTGTGGTTGAGCCATTAGTCAGAGGATTCTTTTTAATTTAATGGTTGCGGTTCTGGATTAATAGTATGCTCAGCCTATCATAGGCTGGGTTCTGACTGGGGGAGGAGCTCACAGCCTGCAATAAAAAGCGGATGTTTACGTTGAAAGGAAAATAGTTCTAAGAGTTATCCGTCGGTCTGAGAACAGTCTCGAAGGGAAACACTTTCATTACTCGGATCCTTTTGTGATATTTGGGAAACTGTAATTCGTTTCCAAATGACGCGGTATGTAGGCAGTTGTTTCTTTACTGTGTTTGTTCTGTTACTGTGGTGTGTCGGAGACATTGCAGATGCTTGCAAATGCTCCCCTCCGCATCCCCAACAGGCTTTTTGCGATGCAGAAATCGGTAAGGCAATTTTGGCAACATTTTACTTTTCAGCTTTTCTTCACATGTTGAGAACTATCAATACGCAGCATGCAAACATTTTGTTTTGTCTGTGGTCGTAGTAGAAATAATTAGAACATGATCATTAAGCCTATTTACTTCTCACACAATTTTATATCCAGAATTAAGTAGGCGACAGTAATATGGGCTCTCAACCCTGTTCCTGGAGAACTATGCCCCTGTACATGTTGAATCTAAACCCATTTATAACGAACCTGAGTCAGTTTATCAACCAGCTAATTATTAGAGGTGCGCTAGATTAGGGTTGGAGCAAAACCCTACAGGGCGGCAGCTCTCCAGGAACAGGGTTGAGCCCTGCGTTGCTTTGGGCATAAACGGTGTGCCTACACATTTTATTTGAGATGTGTTTACCAAACATTAAAGACACCTGCTCTTTCCTTGACATGGACTGGCCAGGTGTAAACTATGATCCCTCATTGATGTCACCTGTTAAATCCACTTCAATCAGTGTAGATGAAGGGGAGGAGACAGGTTAAAGAAGGCTGTTTAAGCCTGGAGACAAGTGAGACATGGCTTGTGTATGTGTGCCATTCAGAGGGTGAATGGGCAAGACCAAAGATTGAAGTGCTGTTAAATGGGGCAATGGTAGTATGTGCCAGGTGCACCGGTTTGTCAAGAACTGCAAAGCTGCTGGGTTTTTCACGCTCAACAGTTTCCTGTGTTTATCAAGGATGGTCCACCACCCAAAGGACATTCAGATGATTTGACACAACTGTGGGAAGCATTGGAGTCAACATGGGCCAGCATCACTATGGAATGCTTTTGACACCTTGTAGCGTCCATGTGCCAACGACTTGAGATTCTGTTCTATGGAATAGTCTTATAGCAGCAGCTACTGTACCAGACACTCTGCCGCATCTTCCTACCTGAACCAATCATCTATAGAGGGCATGCTTAAACCAGGTGTCAAATTAAAAGAAGACCAGAACTAGGAATGTAGGACCAGGAGGAAAATGGACTCTGTCATCTGTTATGGTGTAAATCTAGCAGATGTTACACCCAGTCTTAACTTATGCACAAACATTCTGAACAGACTGTAAAATATTGGGTCTGTAAAGCATTCTACACTGTTCTCTCTGATCCATATCAGCCTTAAACCATCAGTGTGACTGACCAGTATACCGGAATAGACTTCAATAACGTTAGTTAAACCATGTCTCCCTCTTCTAGTGATCAGGGCGAAGGTGGTTGGAAAGAAAGTGGTGTCTAACGCCATCAAGTATGACATCCAACAGATCAAGGTATGATTCTCCTTTTTATTAAGTGGTTGTTCCATCCTGCACTGAACATTGAAGCCCCCTGAACCCCAGTCTGACAGCTGGTCCCAGTTCTCCCTCTTCCCCTTGGTTCCAACCCTTCAATGTTGACACAGCTTATACCTTCCAGATCTGTAGTTGTGAAGCTTCCACCATATGGAGAAAAAAATATCTGCTTCTATAAAATGCCTCTCCCTGAAGTATTACTGTAGTTATCAGTTGATGTTCTTGTTGGTCCAAGTCTATGGTGACGTCCTCTATATGAACTCAGCAGACAATTCATTAAAGCTGTCACTACATTCTCTAACAGATAGTTAGTTGTCCCTCTGTCACAGGTTGCTACATTTCTATGTTTTAATTTATAAAGCTCTTTTACTAAAACTCCCACTGTGCCTTACATCATTATTAATCTTTAGACATGATTTAGCTGTCCTTGAGGCTGGGTGTGGTAACTGGAGTAAATGATTGCTTGCACCTTACAGATCTGTGAATATCAAAGGGTGAAGGCTGACAGTGCCTGAGAGCTGTAGTTGGTGAGGTTCCAACTGTAGATGTTTGACAGATCTTCCTTTCTCTCCTTGTGATTGGCTAGATGTTCAAATGCCCTAACCAGGTTATCCACGCCATCTTCACTGCATCATCCCCAGCCGCATGCGGGGTGACTCTGGAAATCAACAAGGAGTATCTCTTCACAGGTGCGTTTCTCACTATGTTACCGACGTTATATGCCAGCACAGGTTAACCTTAACAGTCCCGTGACTCCAGCAAAAATCAGCTTTCCATTTATCTGCATGTCCAGCCCTGACATTTAGCCTCCGTGTTTTACTGTTTATTTTCAGGACAACCAGGGCTACAAGTAAAACACAACAATTTGATGTAAACAGTGGCATTAATGAGTTTTATTGACAGATGTTAACATGAGGTCTTCCAAAGCAAGAACTTGATAATACTTACAGCGTTCATATAAATTCATTTTTATCTCTTTAGAACCAATTACCTTCTAATGACTCTTGATTAGCTTGTGAGCATCATATACCACATGTTACATGTTCATTAGTCTCAGCTTTTCATAAATCTCCTGAACAAAAATATCAATGCAACAATTTCCAGAAATGTACCTTGTTACAGCTCATGTAAGGAAATCAGTAAATTGAAATGCATTCATTAGGCCCTAAACTATGGATTTCACATGACTGGGAATACAGATTTGAATCTGTTGGTCGCAGATGCTGTACCTTAAAAAATAATCTTGGTCTGTGGATCAGAACTGGTCAGTATCTGGTGTGACCACCATTTGCCTCATGCAGCGCAACAAATCACCTACGCATAGTTGTTTAGGCTGTTGCTTGTGGAATGTTGTCCCCACTCGTTGTTGCTGGATATTGACTGGAACAATTCGACCCAGTGCATCCCAAATATGCTCAATGGGTGACATGTCTGAGTATGGAGGAAGTGGGAAATTATCAGCTTCCAGGAATTATGGGAAGATCCTTGCAACATGGGGCCATGCACTATAATGCTGAAACATGAGGTGATGGTGGCAGATGAAGGGCAAATTCTCTAAAACAGAGGTGGCTTATGGTAGAGAAAATAACATTTAAATTCTGGCAACGGCTCTGGACATTCCTGCAGTCAGCATGCTCCCTCAACTTGAGACATTGTGACAACTACAGATTTTAGAGGCCTTTTGTCCCCAGCACAAGGTGCACCTGTAATGATTCTATTTTTAATCAGCTTCTTGATATGCCACGCCTGTCAAGTGGATGGATTATCTTGGCAAAGGGGAAATTTTCACTAACATGGTTGCACACTTTGAGGGAAATGGGCTTTTTGTATGTTTGGAATATTTCAGCTCATGAAACATGGGACCAACACTTTAAACTCAGCAAAATAGATGTCCCTTTTTCAGTACCCTGTCTTTCAAAGATAATTTGTAAAAATCCAAAGACCTTCACAGATCTTCATTGTGAAGGGTTTAAACAGTTTCCCATGCTTGTTCAATGAACATGCACCTGTGGAATGGTCATTAAGACACTAACAGCTTACAGATGGTAGGCAATTATGGTCATAGTTATGAGAACATAGGACACTAAAAAGGCCTTTCTACTGACTGACTCCCCCCCCCCCCCCCCCCCCCCCCCCCACCCCTCTGATATGTCTGTGGCCTTGGTAGAAGAGTGGGGTAACATCTCACAGCACATCTGGTGCAGTCCATGAAGAGATGACCTGCAGTATTTAATGCAGCTGGTGGCCACACCAGGTACTGACTGTTAATTTTATTTTGCTCCCCCCTTGTTCAGGGGGACACTTCCGTTTCTGTTAATCACATTTCTGTGGAACTTGTTCAGTTTGTCGCAGTGAATCTTATGCTCATACAAGTATTTACACACGTGAAGTTTGCTGAAAATAAATGCAGTTGACAGTGAGGATGTTTTTTTTGCTGAGTTTGCATTTGTTTTTGTTCAGTGGTATTGCATAACTTGGACACAATGTGATACGTTCAAGGGGCTCAGACTTTCTATAGACACTGGAAATGTATAGAACTAATGCCTTATTACTAGTATGTACACTTATGATGATTAATCTCTGTTCTGGGCTGCATCAGTATGTCTTCACGCTCCAAGGTGAAGTTACCCCCAGGCATGTATCCTAACCAGTAGTGGAAACAAATGCTAAACCGAGCCAAGATCAGCATCTAGGGGCAACAGTACCCTACACCATGTTGTCCCCACAGTACATTGACTCACTATCTCCTCTGTCTGTAGGCAAGCTGGAGACTGGAAGGATGTACGTAACACTGTGTGGCTATAATCCACCCTGGGAGGACTTGAGTGCTGCACAAAAGAACAGCTTGACTCACCGCTACCAAAGCGGCTGCGATTGCAAGGTGTGTGTGATGGGAATTATAGTCATATTACTGTACACCAATATTTACACATCACATTTTCTAAAAGGGATTATACTACTCTGGTCACATTGGCAAAACACATGCGATGGAGTATTGGATTAATGATCAGTGATGTTGGTCTTTCTCTCTCTGCTCCACAGATCATCCACTGCACTTCCCTCCCCTGTCCGATCAGCACCACAGATGCGTGCCTGTGGATGGACTGGGGGACTAACAATGGCCAAAACCTTGCCTGTATCAAGAGCGATGGGTCTTGTGCTTGGAAGTAGTTCCTAGATATTGAGGACTCCTATACTCTACAGGCCATCCGCTCAGTGACTAGATGACTAAATTCTAAAATAAAAAACAAAGCTGCAAATGTATTATGATTAAATTAACCCAAATGTCTTACTGGCCACTTCTTACACAATAAAAATAAACAAATCAAATATAGCACTGTTCATTTCTTATGCCATTAATTTGTTTTTTTTTAACTGGAACCAAAGCTGTTATCAAAACCACAAATTGTGCTCAGTGTTGGCTGATATGGTTATTTTTAGAGGGGCGACCGATTATGCTTTTTCAACGCCGATACAGATTATTGAAGGACCAATAAAAGCTGATGCCGGTTTTTATATATATATTTGTAATGATGACCATTACAACAATACTGAATGAACACTTATTTTAGTATAATCCATTTAGTCTCAAATAATGTCTTCGATTTGGTTTAAATAATGCACAAACAGTGTTGGAGAAAGAAGTGCAATATGTGCCATGTCAAAAAGCTAACGTTTAAGTTCCTTGCTCAGAGCATGAGAACATATGAAAGCTGGTGGTTCCTTAAATGAGTCCTCAATATTCCCAGGTAAGAAGTTTTAGGTAGTTATTATAGGACTATTTGTCTCTATACCATTTGTATTTCATATACCTTCGACTATTGGATGTTTTTAAAGGCACTAGTATTGCCAGCATAATTGCGGGAGTTGATAGGCTTGAAGTAATAAACAGCGCTGTGCTTGAAGCACCGTGACGAACTCCTGGCAAATGCAGTAAAGTGCTGTTTGAATGCTTACGAGCCTGCTGCTGCCTACCACCGCTGTCAGACTGCTCTATCAAATCAGACTTTATTCTAATATAACACAGATACGAGCCTGAGCTCAATATGGTAAAATCCGGAAACTATCATTTCAAAAACAGGGATTCTTTCAGTGAAATACGGAAACCGTTCGGTATTATATTTAACGGGTGGCCTCCCTAAGTCTAAATATTGCTGTTACATTGCACGACCTTCAATGTTATGAACAATTCTGGGAAAGTAATTACTGTCTTTGTTTGGTAGCAATGGTCTTCACACAGAGCCAGGCGGCCCAAACTGCTGCGTATACCCTGACTCTGCTTGCACAGAAATCAAGAGAAGTGACAATTTACCTAGTTAAAAGAAATTCATCTTAGCAGGCAATATTAACTAAATATGCAGGTTTTAAAATCATGTATACTTGTGTATTGATTTTGAAGGCATTGATGGTTAGGTACACATTGGTGCAACAAGTGCTTTTTTTTCACAAATGTGCTTTTTATATCACCACCCGTTTGGCGAAGTAGGCGGTGAAACGATGACAAATTAAAAGGCACCGCATCGATTATATGCTACACAGGACAAGCTAGATGTACTCGT
Organism: Salmo trutta; assembly: GCF_901001165.1. Classification (NCBI taxonomy): domain Eukaryota; kingdom Metazoa; phylum Chordata; class Actinopteri; order Salmoniformes; family Salmonidae; genus Salmo; species Salmo trutta. The sequence continues at coordinate 73,059,067 of NC_042957.1, read as the reverse complement.
AATATCATCAACCATGTGTAGTTAACTAGCTAGCAACTTACCTTGGCTCCTTGCTGCACTTGCGTAACAGGTAGTCAGCCTGCCATGCAGTCTCCTCGTGGAGTGCAATGTAATTGGTGTCCAAATGCCAATTACCGATTGTATGAAATTGAAACCGGCCATAATTAATCGGTCGACCTCTTATTTTAAAATGTAACAGTATTCCTGAAAAATACCATCCTGAAGCATCAAGTCTGGGGTGCATTCAGCAGAGCGTAATGTAGAAAGTTCAGATGTTATGTTCTATACATGAAGAACAAATTGTTTTCTCTGACATTAAGAATGGAATCATGTTGGCTCTAATGGCATTTCTATCTGGAACACTCAACATTTGTCTACTGAATGTGGCCCTTTAGTAGTTTTGGTCTAAACCAGGGCTTTAGCTATGTAATGACGGTGACCATTAAACAACTCGGACTCATTCTTAAGTAATATTCTTTAGTGGGATGAGTAGTCTATACATTTCAGTCATTTAGCAGACCCTCAAAGACCAGGAAGCTTTTTGAAAGCCATCTAAAAGGGCAGTAATTGGTAGATGGGGAACAAATCAGACAGTGATTATCTCTTTAAACATGGTAAAGTTAATAATTAGGTATGAAACCACCCAGACATTGTGCATCCACTATGCATACTCACCAATGTATTGGGCAGCTGCTGACATTTGAGAACTCATCTCATTTAGAAATCAAACCCTGGTGATCTAATTGCAGAGAACATTGTATACATTTTGGGCAGCTTCTTGTGTTAAGATTGTATTGCACGGTGTGCTATACGTGTAGGATATGCCGTGTTGGCATATGCAGCTGTAGGTTTTAAACCCCCATTCTAGGCTGTTACATTTCTGTAAAGAGTTTATGCTTGTCTATCTGGAGTGAGTTATTTTCCATTTAAAATAATAGCATCGCTCTGCTTTCTATAGACGTTCCCTGCCCCAATGCCCGACCCGCACGACCTGTGATTTCTATGAATCTGATTGGTCACAGAGGTGTCACAAGTCCAAGAGTGGTGGGGCAATTTGTTTTCTCCTGATTGTAACAAAGTTCAGCTTTTCCTCCACAAAAATGTTTGATTGTAATTTTCACCAGATAGGTGCAGTGAAATGTGTTGTTTAAAAGGTCAGTTATATTAGTATGGTGCCCCTGTAGCAAATTAGAGTTAAGTGCCCTGTGCAAGGGCACACAGACTGCTCAGTTATTCCAACCAGTGAACCTTTCGGTTACTGGCCACACTAACCACTAGGCCAGTGTTCCAACCCTGGTCCTCCAGTTCCCCCAACAGAACACATTGTTGTAGCTCTGGACAAACAGCTCTTGAGGGCTTGATGATAGGTTGACAAGTTGAATCAGGTTTGCTTGTTCAGGATTACAATAAAAATGTGTACTGTTTGGGGTACTCGGGAACCAGGGTTGGAAAACAATGCACTAGGCTACCCGCTGCCCTTCAGCGCCATCGCCCCATGCTTGCATTGTAGGCTGTCTCTTCGCTGTTTGTAATCAGGTGTGTAGTCAGCAAAGTTGCAGTCGTGCTTGGCCATACAGTCATGGGTGAACATTGTCTGGAAAGCAGACTATGAACTACATTGAATTATACGTTGGGCAGAAATTTGAGTTTGAATCAGGAAAGTTTCCGCTCACGACCTCTACAAGCCAGAATGTTAAATAAAATTATATTTTAATGCACTTTACCGGTTGTCCATGTGGTTGGTCCTTTCCCTGGTAGGAATGGGAGACATATATCCACAGGAAGTACAGGTATAATTATTATAACTTTTCAAAGCGCTGGGAGTGCGTTCAGATTTCTATCACGTGAAGAATGTGCAAAACCATGAAAACACATGCATGGGCTCGGCAAGTATGTTTGCCGATTTATACTGTCATTTGCGCATGGCTACAGAAGCTTATAGCTTCGGTCTCCAAATGTAATTTGTTAACACCTCTTAAAGATCCGCCCCTTTTTTTTCAATTTTCGCCAACAATGACATACCGAAATCTAACTGCCTGTAGCTCAGGACCTTAAGCAAGGAAATGCATATTCTTGATACCATTTGAAAGCAAACACTCAACTTTGTGGAAAGTAATGCATGTAGGAGAATATAACACATTAGATCTGGTAAAAGATAATACACAGAAAAAAAAACATTTTTTTTACCATCATCTTTGAAATGCAAGACAAATGGCCATAATATATTATTCCAGCCCAGGCGCAATTTAGATTTTGGCCACTAGATGGCAGCAGTGTATGTGCAATGTTTTAGACTGATCCAATGAACCATTGCATTTCGGTTCAAAATGTTGTCAAGACTGCCCAAATGTACCTAATTGGTTTATTAATAACTTTAAGTTCATAACGGTTAACTCTCTTCAAACAATACCATGGTATTATTTTTTGGACAGTGCAGTTAGATTAACTAGAATTTAAACTTTCTGCTAATATCAGATATGTCTACATCCTGGGAAATTTTTGTTACTTATAACCTCATGCTAATCGCATTAGCCCACATTAGCTCAACCGTCCCGTGGGAGGGACAACGATCCCGTAAAGGGTTTAAAAGGCACATTTCATAAATTCACTTGGAAGGTGATATGCTTCGGTTTGCTGCCTAATACTGGTTTCACATTGGTCTCCAGCAATCATAAGGCAAAATAGATCTTAATTGTCATTTATATTTACAATCCCCTTTTCCAAAGGACTTTCTCATTTACCTTTTGTACACATCACCTTCCAATATTTAATGGATAAAATATGTCAATTTGCAGGATTTTCCATTCACCAATATTTTGTGCGTAAACGACCTCAACACTTTATTCCAGCTGCCAGTTTCCTAACCCTAAATAAATATATACAGTTGAAATCAGAAGTTTACATACTTAGGTGTGAGTCATTAAGTCACTTTTCAACCACTCCACAAATGTCTTGTTAACTATAGTTTTGGCAAGTCGATTAGGACATCTTTCTGCATAAGTTATTTTTCCAACAATTGTTTAGATTATTTCACTGTATCACAATTCAAATGAGTCAGTGTATGTAAACTTGTAAGTTGACTGAGCCTTTAAACAGCTTGGAAAATTCCAGAAAATGCTATTAGTGACCATCGGGTTCTTGGTCACCTCCCTGACCAAGGCCCTTCTCCCCCAATTGTGCAGTTTGGCTGGGCGGCCAGTTCTATGAAGAATCTTGGTTCCAGACTTCTTCCAGGTAGGGAGGTTGTGTTCTTGGAGTCAATCGATGCTGTAGACATTTGTTAACCGTCCCCACAGCTGTGCCCCAATAATCCTTTGAGCCCTACGGACAATTCTGACCTTATGGCTTGTTTTTTAGCGCCGTCAACTGTGGGACCTAAGGCATGTGTGCCTGCCCATTCAATTGAATTTACCACAGGTTGACTCCAATGAAGTTGTAGAAACAATGATCCGAGCGCAATTTTAACTCATAGCGTAAGGTCAAACCCTAAGGGATTTTAGTTATATTGGCAAATGAAATCTAAACCTTTTTTCACTTTGCCATATCGTGTGTAGACTGATGAGCAAAAGCTTGTATTTAATCCATTTCAGAATAAGGCTGTAATTTAAAATTTGGCAAAATGGGTCGGAATACTTTCCCGAATGCACTGTACTGCCAGTTAGCAAGTCGGAAATTTCCGCTTTTGCTAGTTCTGACTAGCACATGAAAACAGCTCATCTCAAGGAAGAAATAATGAGTTGTTTAATTTGGTCAATGACAAAGCTGAAGCCCTGGTTTAGACAAACTATTCCAGGGCCACGTTCAATAATGCCTTTGGTTCCAGTTTAAAAACAAGCAAATTAATGGCACAAGAAATTAGTACTTGAAGCGCTGTATTTGTAGTTCATTTTTATTGTACTTTTACAACAAGTGACATTTTCATAAGATTGTTGCCCTCTATCACATTGACCATTTCCTGCAACCTGTCCTCAGTGACATCACAACTTCACAAGTCAATATGGTCCTCTAATTAATTGTTGTAAACTACCTCCGAGATTAATTTAATCATAATCATTAGGTTTGTAGCTTTTTTTTCTTAGAAACTACTTGGGCGGTGCCATCCCCTTGTACCAGGCACAGGACCCATCACCCCTCTTGATACAGGCAATGTTGTCCCAGGGTCCACTTTGGCCAATCGCCATCCACAGGCACTCATCTGGGGCGCTGATCGGACAGGGAAGGGCATTGCAGCGGATGATCTGTAGATCGGCGTAGGGAGAGAGAAAGACCAAGATCACTACACAAATACTGTAGCTCTTGAATTTGCTAATGGTGACCTGAGTGCTAAGCGTGCCGTGTAAATACACAACACAGATGTATAGTAATATTAACACACCTTGCAGCCGCTTTGGTAGTGCAGAGTCAAGCTCTCATTTGTGTGTCACTCAAAGCCTCCCAGGAATGAATGAAGTCACACATCATTACATGCACTGTTCCATCAGTATTCAGCCTGCCTGCAGACAAAGGAGATTGTGAGTCATCAATATGCTGTAGGGAAAAGGTGGTGTAGGGTAAAGCTGGCCTTAGACAATGTTCTTGGATTGTTTTTTGCCCCACATATGGTTAGGATTGTGGGAGATGAGCCCTGGATCTGTCCCTGGAGGAAACTGCAACGGGAAATATACAGATGCAGCCCGGAAATCATAAAAAATGAGATAAACATTAAAAACTTAATTTCATAAGCATGTATAATGATTTAGAGTTTGTAAGCTAATATAAAGTGTATAGAGAATGTTATTTCTAAAGCACTTACGTTTTCTTATGCAAGATGAAGTCAATAGTAGGCTATGAGGCTGTAAGCATTTCTAACCAGTGCTGGCAATGGAACTTAGGTAACCTAGTGAGGACCGCACCTGTGAAGAGATACTCCTTGTTGGTTTCCAGAAACGCGCGACACGGGCCTCCAGTGAAGATGACATGGATATCCTGGTTAGGACCTTTGAACATCTAGCCAATCACAAGGAGAGAAAGGATACATCAAACATCTACAGTTTGATGTGTAAATGGCATGAACAGACAGCTTAACCTCACTGGTCTCTTTTACAGAGGAGCCCTGAAATACATATCCAAATACAAGCAGAACAGAAACAGTCAAACATTCATCAGTAATAAGGTCCGCAACACTTTTTGAATTGCCATAAAGGCAGACAGTTTTAGAACTTTGTTCCACAAAAACAATGAAAAAAAAAAAAAAGGCATTTACCTAACAGAGTAAAGACTGAAGGACTTTTCCAAAGTTATTCATCCCTTACACCAGGTGTGGTAACTGATGTCTGAAGGTTAGTAATGCTGTTCGTTACAATAAAGTTTTGTAAAAGGGTTTAATAAATTAAAATATTGCAATGTGTCAACCTACGTGACATCAAACAGGGCCAACCAACTTCCTCGTTGAGAATGTAGTGTGGAGTACTAGACCTGTCGCCCATAATAAACTGCATCTAACTGCTTTAATGAAGTGGCATCTGAATTCATAGAGATGTCAACATTGTCTAGGACTGGTAGGAACATTCACTGAAACATGCCTTTGCCACTGAGCAAGAGGCATGACCCATTCTTATAAATAAGCCCTTTTTCTTTTTAAATGGTGGAAGCTCCAGTTACACTGCTTGTACCCATCCAGATCTTCAGGGTTGGGTCCAAATTGGGACCAGCTGTCAGACTTGGGTTCGGTGGGCTTCAATGTTTCAGTGCAGGAAGAACAACCACTTAATATAAAGGCTGATCATACCTTGATCTGTTGGACATCATAGTGGGTGTTACCAGACACAGCTTTCACACCAACCACCTTGGCCCTGATCACTACAAAATAAACAGAGGGAGACATGGTTTAACTACTGAAATAATCAGTTTCTGCTGCACCAGTCAAACATCAGTTTCAGGGTGTTAAGGGATCTGAGAGAACATTGAATCCATTACAGACCCAAGATGTCACAGGCTTTAGCACTATCCTCTACCAACAGAGCTTGCTCCCTCAAAGCCATCATCCCAAACAATTTACTCTCATGCCAAGTGTTACACATTGTGTCCCTCAATCATTAGAGAATATACCACAAAATAAAGTCTCTTCACTTTTCCATAAACTAAACAGGAACTGTCCTCAGGGAAGCATGTTGCATGTCATCACTCCTCTTCACTAACAAACAGTAATTGAGTAAAGGTAAGATTCTCTGAAAGGTCAAGTAGCTGCTCATGATGTAGTGCTGTCCAACACCCTCAACCATCCTGTTTTACCATACAGCTTCCATGGTTGAAGTAGAATGAGAAGGTGCCAAGACACTATATTCACAATGACTAACCTATTCTATAGAGGTGTCTATACTCATTTAACAGAATGAACAACCATTCACCAACCTATCTGCGAGATTAACAGAGCCAAACCCTGAATGAGTGAGTACAGTTTACAGAACAGTGACCTAATAGCTGAGACATGTAGCCTAGTCCATTCTGCCATGTACGCCTAATTTATTCTGATGAGTTCTAAGTAAAATGTCAAGTATGTGAAGCTTTGAATAATGTCATGTTGAACATTTCATTTGACAAGTCAGTCATCTTTAGGCCTAGAGCAAGGATGGGAAACTCCAGTCCTCAGGGATCATAGAGTTTCTATTGACCTGTTCACCGGATGTGCTACCTGTCCCAGACCTGCTGTTCTCAACTCTCTAGAGACAGCAGGAGCGGTAGAGATACTCTGAATGATCAGCTATGAAAAAGCCAACTGACACTTACTCTTGAGTTTCTGACTTGTTGCACCCTCGACAACTGATTATTATTTGACCATGCTGGTCATTTATGAACATCTTGGCCATGTGCTGTTATAATCTCCACCCGGCACAGCCAGAAGAGGACTGGCCACCCCTCATAGCCTCGTTCCTCTAGGTTTTTGACCTTTCTAGTGAGTTTTTCCTAGCCACCGTGCTTCTACACCTGCATTGCTTGCTGTTTGGGGTTTTAGGCTGGGTTTCTGTACAGCACTTTGATATATCAGCTGATGTAAGAAGGGCTATATAAATACATTTGATATTGTAAAAATTCAGGTAGATCCCTCACCGTTTCACTTGGTTCTTAAGTGGCAAACGTTTCCGTAATGAATACACCCCAGGTATAGCCCATATTGTTACCGACTTAATGTAAATACTTGCTAGAACATGTAAATAGACCTAATGAGCATGTCCTGAAAATAATTACAACGACAGAGAATTCCTAACATTTTTGCATGACACGGTGTAGTAGGCAGCCTACCAACATGTGAAGAAAAACTACAGAAGTCAGAAATGTCTAAAATGACTTACCGACGTCTGCTTTGCAAAAAGCCTGTTGAGGATGTACAATCATGCAAGTGCAAGCTTCTGCGACTTCATCGACCCGCCAGAGGAACAGAACGACCAGAGTAATGAAACAACTACTTACGGACCAAGTCATTTTAGAAACAAATTATCTTACTGTCGACTCTATAGGACAAATCAAATATTGCGTTAAAGAACAACGTTTACCCTACGACAGTTTATTACTGCGCGAAAACCAAAGGCTTCTACGTATTACATGGAATCAGCCGGCTTTTATTGCAGGCTGTGAGCTCCTCCCCGCAGTTAGAACCAAGCCAATGGTAGGCTGATCACTCTATTAAACCTGAACCACAATCCCCTGTTTATTGGACAACCACAGAACAGGCTCAATTTGCGGCCATAAATGTCATATATTGTCCTCATTTCACTTAAACGATCGGGATCAACCAGCAATATCAGTTTTAAGCTCCACCTACTGGAATTCTTTATAGCTTTGTTGTTTTCATTTATTTATTTGTATCCCCCTGGGCAAGTTTAAAGCAGGCTCAACTTGTCCAACTGGTCAGTTCACTTGACCCAGGCAATGAGGTAACCCTTATATCTCTGTCCAACTGGCCAGTCCACTTGACCCAGGCAATGAGGTAACCCTTATATCTCTGTCCAACTGGCCAGTCCACTTGACACAGGCAATGAGGTAACCCTTATATCTCTGTCCAACTGGCCAGTCCACTTGACCCAGGCAATGAGGTAACCCTTATATCTCTGTCCAACTGGCCAGTCCACTTGACCCAGGCAATGAGGTAACCCTTATATCTCTGCCCAACTGGTCAGTCCACTTGACCCAGGCAATGAGGTAACCCTTATATCTCTACCCAACTGGTCAGTCCACTTGACCCAGGCAATGAGGTAACCCTTATACCTCTGCCCAACTGGTCAGTCCACTTGACCCAGGCAATGGGGTAACCCTTATACCTCTGCCCAACTGGTCAGTCCACTTGACCCAGGCAATGGGGTAACCCTTATATCTCTACCCAACTAGCCAGTCCACTTGACCCAGGCAATGGGGTAACCCTTATATCTCTACCCAACTAGCCAGTCCACTTGACCCAGGCAATGGGGTAACCCTTGTATCTCTGCTACAGCTTGTTTACGGAATTTCACCTGGTTAGCATCAGGAGAGAAAAAAATGCCACACCACCAATCAGATTCACAGAAATCACAGGTCGTGCAGGTCGGGCATGGGACAGGAAAAGAACTTACTCCCATCAGACACATGCAAGAACTCTTTACAGCAATGTTGTAGCAGCCTACACCTAAACGTTAGTGATCTGACATGCTGTATCAGACTGATCAACTGTAGGCCTCTATATGCCTTGTCCGGTCTGGCCAGGGGAAACAAAGTGGTGGTAACAGTCTAGCCTATGACATATGCCTTCTTTAACCCAACAATCAAATCAACAAATAGTGATGACATAGGCTAGACTGTGTTAATGCACCTGTACTTGTAATTACAGATGAACAGTATATGGGTCATTCTACAGAAGTGGTGCAAATTGGGGGATGAAAAAAAATAATAATTTGTATCCTATTTTTACCCCAAACTTCAATTCCTTACCACCCCAACATTTATTTAGTTGCTTCACATCTCATCAGTCTTCACACTTCTCCTGGGGACAGTGACTACACGTACATTGAAGTATTATTTGCAGTTGTCACTATGACACAGGACACACCCTGAAAACACTGAATGGTCAGAAACAGTTAGAGACCTCATGAATGATCTGAACCTGTATCTGTGTGTTAGAGACCTCATGAATAATCTGAACCTGTATCTGTGTGTTAGAGACCTCATGAATGGTCTGAACCAGTATCTGTGGGTTAGAGACCTCATGAATGGTCTGAACCAGTATCTGTGGGTTAGAGACCTCATGAATGGTCTGAACCAGTATCTGTGGGTTAGAGACCTCATGAATGATCTGAACCAGTATCTGGGGGTTAGAGACCTTAACGGTCTTGTGTTACCACCTTATTAATAGGCAGCATGCAGTAGGATGCATTGATCAGTTGATTGACAGGTGCAGGACTGTAGAACGATACTTTCCTCTAGTGTGGATGCTCACCAACATTTTATAGTTCTGTAGTTTATAGTTTATTATATGTTATCGTTATAGTTACTGTCTTTGTGGACGGCCCAAATGTGTTGTGGATGTGACACACAGTGGGCCTGTTTTGCATGTTATTTTGGCATTAATACGTGTCACATATCAGTATGCAAACAGTGTAAAAAAAGATATATCATTGAGTTAATAAAACCGCATACAAACAGTCAGTCTCTTTTCCATTTTCTTGATAAGGCAGCTCCAAAATGCAGGTGTTTCAGCCTAGCTCAGTGCTTTCAGTGGTGGTGGGGCAAGCCAGCAGAAAATACAGAGCGTTGCGCCGTGATTGGCTCAGTGTTCTGTCACTAATGGGGATACTACGTCACCGCCAAGTGTAAGGGGAGAGCTAGACATTTCTAGCCCCTTGGATGATGCCGTAGAGCTACCTTAGAAGTGCCCATCCAAGAAGGCTCAAAGTCATTGGTCACAGATAAAATGATGTCAAATCACGTTATATGTACGGTAGCTTCGATTGGACTGATCATTTCAACCTCATACTTTCATCTCTAGCTAGCAGTCATCATCATGAATCAAGTCAAACATCTACTGGGCAAATCCTTTTGAATCCTTGTCATTTGAAGAGAAATAATGAAGACAAATTAGAGATAAAACGTATTGGTGCTCATCGGCCGTTGGACATAAACATTACACAACAAAATGGACATCGCAAATTCAACAATGAGTGGTTTGGAAGGAATCAGTGACTGGCTAATGTTAACTGCAGGCATTACAAAGCAATCACCAGCCTGCTATTCAGTGTGGTCCCAAATCTGAGATTTTTAATTTTATTTATTTAACCTTTATTTAACTAGGCAAGGCAGTTAAGAACAAATTATTTTTTACAATGACGACCTACCAAAAGGAAAGGCCTCCTGCTGGGACGGGGGCTGGAATTAAAAAAACATATATAAATATAGGACAAAACACATCACGACAAGAGAGACAACACAACACTACATAAAGAGAGACCTAAGACAACAACATAGCAAGGCAGCAACACATGACAACTGATTAAATGCTATGTCATACTCTACACAGAGATTGACTTTAAAGTCACAGTGCAGTGAAAAACGTGATTGTTCTATGTTTTATATATATTTCTACACTATGAGGTTGGAAGAATACTGTGAAATTGTGAGAATTATGATAATTCACATTTAGTGTAAGAGCTGTTTGAAAATAAATGTCAGCCTGTTTTGGTGGGATTGAGATTTGGGCGCCTGGTAACATCCTCAGGTGATAAATGAGTGAACAGACCAATACAACCAAACCTCTGCCAATAACAACTTGTTTGACCGTTTTAATTGAAAACAATCATAGTAAGGTACTTAACTGTAGCCCAAAAATGATTTATATTGAGATAAAAACGGCTGCATTGGACCTTTTAAGGTCTGAAAGTCTCTTTCCTATTGGCCAAAACAGCAGGATGTTTTGGTTGTCGGAAGATTATGGTCACTTACCCGAAAATGTGAAGACAGTTGTTAACACAAAGAAATGTCATAACTTGTCAGTCTCTTAATTAAACAATAGGGAGGAAGCAGGAAAATCAGTTTAAATGGCCTGCTACATCGGACACGTAGGCCTAACTGTTACAGAGTGTGAGATTGTGCTCCATGAGAGGAAAACGGTGAGAAGTGAAGTGGGCGGGGACTGGTGGGTAATGCGAGCATGGGGCTATGGAGCTGAATGCAGTGAGACGGCAGGTAGCCTAGAGGTTAGAGAGTTTGGCCAGTAACTGAAAGGTTGCTGGTTCGAAGACAAGGTGAAAACATTTTCTGTGTGCCTTTGTGCAAGGCACTTAACTCTAATTTGCTCCAGGGGCGCTGTACTACTATGGCTGACCCTTTAAAACTGCACCGGTGGATATGAAAATAATGCTTTTTTTGGGTGGGGGGCAAAGCTGAACTTTGTGCAAGTCGTAGGTAATATCACAGTGCGAGTAACCAATTGAAGCGCACCATAGCATCCAACCCCTACTGGATTGGTGAGGTCAGTACAGGTGCATCAAAGCTGGCACCGAGAGACTGAAAAATATCTTCTATCTCAAGGCCATCAGACTGTTAAACAGCTGTCACTAACACAAAGAGGCAGCTGCCTACATAGACTTGAAATCATTGGCCACTTTAATAAATAGATCACTAGTCACTTTAATAATGTTTACATATCTTGCATTACTCATCCCAAATGTGTATACTGTATTTTTATACCATCTATTGCTTCTTGCCTATGCCGCTCGGACATCACTCATCCATATTTATATGTATATATTGTTATTTACTTAGATTTGTGTGTATTAGGTAGTTGTTCTGGAATTGTTAGATTACTTGTTAGATATTACTGCACTGTCGGAACTAGAAGCACAAGCATTTCACTACACTCGCAATAACATCTGCTAACCATGTGTATGTGACCAATAACATTTGATATGATTGGCTGACAATGGCTGTTGATGTGTAACACAACATAGCATGCTTGCTAGCTTGTTAGCACCAACATCAGGGCGAGGCTAGCGTGGTTAGGTGAGTTACCACTATAATAGTATCTCAGCCAGTCAGAGCAGTAGAATAAAGTTGCTCAAGCTCTGCTCGCCCTGACCAAAAGTTATACCTCCAGTGTAGCAGGTAAACAAATGTACGTATTTTGCAGCACCCCTACTAGAATTTTTTATAGTTTTAAAAATTCCCCTGCCTATTGGGACAACCACAGAACAGGCTCCACTTGCCCGGCTGCCATAAATGCCATAAATTGTCCATCGTTCACTTAAACAATAGGGATGAACCAGAAAGATCAGCTTTAGGCTACGCCTACTGGAATTCCTCACAGATTTTTTCTCCAATCACCTGCGGCATGGGGGTAACCCTTAAAGTCCCTAGTACAACTACACTATATATACAAACGTATGGGGACACCCCTTCAAATTTGTGGATTGGGCTATTTCAGCCACACTCGTTGCTAACAGGTGTATAAAATCGAGCACACAAACATGCAATCTCCATAGACAAACATTGATAGTGGAATGACCTTACTGAAGAGCCTTCTTTCATCCAAAATATATTAAATCAATAAATAGTGATGACATAGGCTAGACTGTGTTATACACCAGAGGTCTGTCTGTAATAAAGCGCTGCTCTGCTTTCTTGACATCACCATCAACAAAACAAGTCCTACAGGCCCTAGTTTTGTCACACCTGGACTACTGCCCAGTCATATAGTCAAGTGCACATAGAGGGACATTGGCAACTTACAATTGGCCCAGAACAGAGCAGCACAGCTGGCCCTTAAAAGTACATGGAGAGCTAGCATTAATAATATGCTTGTCAATCTCTCCTGGCTAAAGTGGCGGAGAGATTGACTTCATCACTGCCTGTATTTGTGAGAGTGT